>NC_081554.1:44316290-44607581 GCF_963082655.1 Stomoxys calcitrans | reverse complement strand
CATTAGTCTCCTCCCCGTGCTAGCAAAAATGTTGGAAAGTTTAATGTGGACAAGCTTATGGGAGGGCTACGAACAGGGTACTTCTCCGAACCAGTTCTGCTTTCAGAAGGAAAAGAGCACTATGGGTGCCTGAATCCATGTGCAAAACTACGTGAGGAAGTCAAACGCCAAATATGTCCTTGGCATATTTGTCGATTTCAAAGGCGCGTTTGATTACTAATGCTAATAAATTTCTCCTCCCCTTGCTAGCAAAAGTGTTGAAAGTTTAATGTGGACAAGCTTATGGGAGGGCTACGAACAGGGTACTTCTCCGAACCAGTTCTGCTTTCAGAAGGAAAAGAGCACTATGGGTGCCTGAATCCATGTGCAAAACTACGTGAGGAAGTCAAACGCCAAATATGTCCCTTGGCATATTTGTCGATTTCAAAGGCGCGTTTGATTACTAATGCTAATAAATTTCCCAGGAATATTCCATTAAGTTACAGGGAATACCTCTCTCATATCAATTAGTGCAGGCCGATTTATGTTTAAGCTCAATGATAAGGGGCCTTCTTTTTTATGCCGAGTCCGAACGGCGTGCCGTATAGTGACACCTCTTGGTAATGAAGTTTTAACGTGGCAGGATATCTCAGAAATTGAGCCAGCATTAGTAAAGGGAAAAAACCAATGAAAATTTTCTGATGTTCACGCCGGAATTTAAACCCTGGCGCTTGGCTTCGTATGTGGACATGCTAACTTCTGCGCCACAGTGGCCTCCACGTTCGATTATCTTTCATCGCGTAGTGTATTCTCGAGATGGGGTGAAATAGGTTGTCGGGAACTTTCATAGCGTAGTGTACTCACCAGAATAGACGAAATATTTTGTCGGAAACTTACTCTCTGGCGTAGTTACTTTTGTGATACGGTTTGGAAGGATAGTGAGCGCGACTGTCCACAGGGGTTCATCTGTGCTCCATATAAATATAAGGAACCTTATGAAGAATTCTCCGTTGAGGTGCCCCGCTGAGTCCTTTAGAATCAGTGCATGTGCGAATGACCTGCTCATCCATGTTGACAGAGATTCCAGACTTGCGCTGGAATCTCGGGGTGAGTTGTCCATGGGCATTGTGCGAGCGAATGGGACCCCCGGGACCCCCGGCTCACTTCTTGTAGTTTCTTCCTTTCTTTTACACATGTCATACTTTTTTTTACCTTTCATCCTCAATTCTTTTTCTTACAGGGTACCACAATGGGCCTGACTGGCCTCCAAGTGAACTCACCTCTCATGATGTGCTATCCTTTTTAACCTTAGCAATGCACCGAGCCGCCTACCTCAAAGATAAAGAGTTTTCCAACAGTGACGGACTCTTACGCTAATCAGCGAACTGTCACTGTCAACTTGTTTAGTACAATCAAAATTTTCATCATCGTGTTTTTAGAATCAACACTTCATTCACAAAAAAATATCTGTTTGATGCGGTTTGCATGCCGGCATAGTCGTTGGACCGTACTTCTTCGTGGACGGTGCCAACCGTCAGGTTACAGTGAATGGACAACGCTATCGAATAATGCTTACTGATTATTTTTAGCCTAAATTCGAAAGGTTCTATTCCCGTTCGTGACTTACCTATGCATTGTTAGGTTCAAACCTGTGATTCTATAGTAAAATAGATTAGTACGATGATTTCAATCACGCTCGTCTACGAGTACCTTTGCCTGCGTTGAGTAATAAGCCCTCCTGAGAAACGACTGTTGCGTGGAGGTAACAGATAAATTCGCAGAATTCACCCATTATTCAATTGCGGGCAACTTCATAAACTATAATGAGCTGATTTCTTAGGTCTCATGCTAGTATTAACATATTTGTTGCTGTTGTTTGATATTCTTCTTAAAACACTGTTGATTGTTGTATGATTTTATTTTGTACGGAAACATTCCTTATTATTGGCTCGACTCAGTGCTTTTAGTTACTCTAACAATCAGTTAACTCTCTTTTTGGCGTACAGCGTCTAGTTCTGCGTCATCGTTACACTACTGTTAGTGATTTTTCATCTTTCGCACTCAGACGATTAGTTAAGCCTCCGAGTTACTGCCACCGACCAACTAACCAACCACCAGACTCTCACTCACTACTCATGCAGTGAGTGAATGAAGAATGACTGTGGCAGCCTGACGTTGGCAATGGTGGCATAAAACCACATGCCTATGTTGGCCTGCGATATACGAGGTGGTCTTATCAGCCATGAGCTGGTTAATCATGCGTCTATGGTTAACCAACTCCCCATATTGTAAAGCGGAGTTTTGTTCTATAAGAATTTGCTCCTATTGCCCCCACAGCAGCATAGATGATGTGGAAGTAAGAAGCAAAAGCAGAAGCAGAAACAGTCGCAAAGAAATCAAAATTTTTCTTTATTTTATTTTTCAAAGGAGATATTTTTTTGTGACCTCTACTATGAGTTAGGGAGCTTATTGACTTGACCATACCATTTGAAATATTGATCTATGACTTGAAGTTGGTTGTCAGTTCTTCCGTTTGCCGAGGCATGCATATGGTCCATCCGCTTAGCCCATTTTTGGCATATTCTTTCCAACATTTTGGCCGGTATATCACGAATAAATACTTCAATGTTGTCTTCCAAAACGTCAATTGAAGCGGGCTTGTCTATATAGACATGAGCTTTAACATAGTCTCACAAAAATAGTCTACAGGCATTAAGTCGCACGATTTAGGCGGCCAATTGACCGGTCCCGAACGTTAAATAAAATGTTCACTGAACTCCCTCTCAATAAGTCCATTGTTACGCGTGCTGTGTGGCATGTGGCACCGGCTTGTTGAAACTTCATGCCATGGAAGTCAAGCTCTTGATTTTGGGGGAAAAAAGTTGGATATCATCTAACGAAAGCGCTCATCATTCTCAGTTACATTACGATTCGCATCATCTTTGAAGAAGCACTCTCCAATGATGCCCCCAGACCATAAACCGCACCAGACTACGAGTTTTTCTGGATGCATTGGTAGCTCTTGCAATGCTTCTGGGTGATCTTGACTCCAAAATCGACAACTCTGCTTATTTACATATCCATTGAGCCAAAAATGAGCTTCGTCGCGATGAACTTTCTTAAAAGAGCATGCATTTGGATAATAAAATTCAATAATTTGCAAGCATTGTTCTTTTGTAAGACGATTCATGGTTAAATTATAGACCAAACTGAAGATGTTTGACAGTGAAACAAAATGTGCGTGAGCTGTTTAAATCAGTGTTGCCAAAAGATAATAGCTAAAAAATCACCCCTTATATTCTTGATCATCTCTACATTCTGAGTCGATCTAGCCATGTCCGTCTGTTCGTCCCTCGAAATCACAAAAGCGGTCGAACTCGTAAAGACAGCCGCTCGTAAAGACAGCTATTGATGTAGGTCGTTGGGTGTTGCAAATGGGCAATATCGGTTCAGATTTGGATATAGCTCCCATATAAACCGATCTCACGATTTGACTTCTTGAGTCCATGGAAGCCGCAATTTTTATCCGATTTAGCTAAAATTTTGCACATGGTGTTCTGTAATGACTTCCAACAACTGTGAAAAGTACGGTTCAAATCGGTCAAAAACTTGATATAGCTCCCATATAAACCGATCTCCCGATATGACTTCTTAAGCCCCTGGAAGACTCAATTTTCATGTGATTTGACTGAAATTTTGCACATGGTGTTCTGTTATGACTTCCATTAACTGTCCCAAGTACCGTTCAAATCGGTCACGAGCCTGATATAGCTCCCATATAAACCGATCTCCCGATTTGACTTCTTGAGGCCTTGGAAGACGCAATTTCCATCCGATATGGCTGAAATTTTCCACATAGTGTTCTGCTATGACTTCCAACAACTGCGCCAAGTACGGTCCTATTCGGTATATAACCTGATATAGCTCCCATATAAACCCATCTCACGATTTGACTTCTTGAGCCCCTGGAGACCACAATTTTTGTCCGATTTGGCTAAAATTTTGCAGATAGAGTTCTGCTATAACTTCCAACAAATGTGCCGCGTGCAGTCCAAATCGGTCTATAACCTAATATAGCTCCCATATAACCGATCTCCCGATAAGACTTCATGAGATTCTAGAGCGCGCAATTCTCATGCAATTTGGTTGAAAATTTTCATATGTCGTTTTGGTATCACTTACAGCAAATGTGCCAAATATGGTCTAAATCGATTTTGACCATACTTGGCTGAAATTTTGCACGTGGTGGTTTGTTATGACATCCAACAACTGTGCCAAGTATGGTCTAAATCAGTCCACAATCTGATACAGCCACCACATGAACCAATCTCCCGCTTTGATTTTTGAGCCTCTAGAGGGCGCAATTCTTACTCAATTTGGTGGAAATTTTGCATATGTCATTTTGATATGACTTTCAATAACTGTTCAAAGTATAGTCGAAATCGGTCAATAACCTGATATAGCTGCCATGTAAAGCGATCTTGAGATTTGGCTGAAATTTTGCACGTGGTCGTTTGTTATGACATCCAACAACTGTGCCAAGTATGGTCTAAATCAGTCCACAACCTGATACAGCCACCACGTAAACCGATTTCCGGATTTGATTTTTGAGCCTCTAGAGGGCGCAATTCTTACTCAATTTGGTGGAAATTTTGCATATGTCATTTTAGTAAGACTTCCAATAACTGTTCAAAGTATGGTCTAAATCGGTCGGTCTGATATAGCTGCCATATAAAGCGATCTTGAGCTTCTAGAAGGCGCCATTCTTATGCAATTTGGTTGAAAATTTTCATATGTCGTTTTGGTATCACTTTTAACAAATGTGCCAAGTATGGTCTAAATCGGTTGATAACCTGACATAGCTGCTATATAAACCGATCTGGGGTCTTATAGAGGGCGCAATTCTTATCCAATTTGGCTGAAAATTTTCATGTGGTGATTTGTTATAACTTCCAACAACTGTGCCAAGTACGGTCTAAATCAGTCCACAACCTTATACAACCACCACATAAACCGATTTCCGGATTGGATTTTTGAGCCTCTAGAGGGCGCAATTCTTACTCAATTTGGTGAAAATTTTGCATATGTCATTTTAGTAAGACTTCCAATAACTGTTCAAAGTATGGTCTAAATCGGTCGATAACCTGATATAGCTGCCATATAATGCCATTTCCCAATTTGACACTCTGAGCCACTAGAGGGCGCAATTTTTACTCAATTTGCTTGAAATTTTGAAGGTGGTAATTTTCTAACAGCCATGCCAAGTACGGTCCGTATCGGTCAATAACTTGATATAGCTCATATATGTTTTTGGAAAATATATTCAAAGAACTCGCCAAATGCTATCTATATGCTATGGAGGGCATATAAGATTCGTCCCGACCGAACTTAGCACACTTTTAATTGCTCTAACTTATGATTTGACTTATTAGGCAATTCATTCATTCTTATCCAATTCATCCTTTGTCATCCTCTATAAAACTTGTTGCATGGGATCCAAGGTAGAGGGTATATATAATTTAACCTACCTCAACTTTGTTTGCTTTTACCATAGCTGAGTGCAAGTCATTAGAATGACAAAAAAGAACCCCATTGTGATGTGGGAAATTTGATCTTCCGGTTGCACTCCATCGTCGCTAGGAAGCCAAAGAAAATGTCCAAGTATTTTGTCTATGTTAACATTTAATTGAACATATGTTTATTAATTGATCACCATCGTCGTTGGTTTCATCATCTTTGCCGTTTGGCACACTGGATGGATGAATTTCATGTTAAAGCTTCCCAGCCAACATAGCCGTATTTAACCGCAGAAATATTGCGATCAGTAAGCAATAACTGTATCATGCGGTTAAATTCCAGCCATAGCTAATGCCGAAGCTAAGAGTAAAGTGAGTGACATTGAAGTGAAAAGAGAAGCAGGAAAAACTAAACGAAACGAAACCTTAGTGTATTTACCAGCCGAGATTTAATACCAGACAAATCATTTTGATAGCCAAGACAACTCGGTATTTACCACCGTTAGTATGGTGTTGCTTGGGTTTTGTATACAGTAAGTAATTTGTTGGATGCCTGTCTTTTTCTCCTGTTCTCCCCCCTCTTTTTTTTTTTGGTTTTTTCTTTCTTCTCTAGTTTGTTGCACATTTCTTGTGGGCCAATGGCGTTTTAAGGCTTTACTTTGTACCACATTAAGTTCCGGCCTTAATGCTTAATGCCATAAAATTGAGTGGGTAGCCAAAGTCAAATATCTTTGGCCTACAATGTTGCGCTCCAGATAAGAATGGAAAGTGGTGTACGTATGGTGTTTTGCCTATGGGTGACTGGCCAATGCATTGATGCTGTTGTCCATGTCACGCATACTCTTGAGTATTGGTTGAAAACAATAAAGTCCCTGTGTAATGTGTTCATGTAATAACGAAGGACTTAGGACACAAACATTGTATGATGATGTACATACATTGAAAAATGGTGTTGAATAATTTATTATTGACAGAATGGACAATGTTTTAGCATTTTGTACTTGGGGTGACTTCTGAAGTTCTATTCTAGAGGTAGCATGCTTGTAGCAGGCCTCTGTTATATGTAAGGCAATATGTGATATAAAAGCAAATGAATCATGTATATTGATTGTAAAAAAAAATAATAAATTAATCGTCTTGTCTTGTTGAACTACTAGGAAGAATATGTGAAGCTAGAAGCTTTGCCAACTATATCTAGATTTGTTCCGATATGGACTATACAGGGTTCGGATATTAAGAATCATAGTGCAACTCACTATAGCACTTTTATAGCGAATTCGGGAAATAATGGTACATTGCAAAATTGGTCTCTATACCAAAATATGGCCCGATATGATAGGAAGAATATGTGAAGCTAGAAGCTTTATACAAATCTATGAATGCTTTCGTTTTAATAGTTTGCCTAAACCAAATGCGCCTTTAAAGGGCTCAAGACCCTAAATCGATAGATCATCAATATGCCAACTATATCTAGATTTGTTCCGATATGGACTATACAGGGTTCGGATATTAAGAATCCTAGTGCAACTCACTATAGCACTTTTATAGCGAATTCAGGAAATAATGGTACATTAGAAAATTGGTCTCTATACTAAAATATGGCCCGATATGAACTATATTTGTTTCGGATATTAGGAGACCTAGTGCAAATGCAAAATCAGACAATAAATGCAGCTGTTATATGTTTTAGAGCCCATATCTAAAGATCGGGGTTTATGGCAGTTGGAACTATGGTTCGATGGGAATTATATCTTAATTTTTGAAGGATTAAAAATGACGGATGGCTAGACACACGGGTATTGTTTGCTCTTTTTATAATTTTACAACCATCAAAAATATATCCACTTTGTAGGGTCGCAAACATACCAAGGGCATATAAAAAAGCTGTATTGGCAAACGTTTCAGCTCAAATACCTAAAACGACATTTTATGTCGAGTTCGAATTACTAATTTCTCGTTATGTTACAGTTAGGTGGAAAAAAGGTTTCGGAATCTAATCCGTCCCATGGCTCTATAGAAATACACAGAAGCAACTAATCGACTTGTTATGCGCTCGAACTTTTCATCTTCCTCACATGCCCTTCCGACGGTCCGGATCACCCATGGGTTTTCATCGTAGTTGTCACAGTGCTACATGCTAGTTTGTTGAACACTCATTAACACCGACTGCGTCTCTCCTTAGGATTTTGCAGCCCTCTGCCCTGACATTTCGTTTTACCGTACTCCATTATGACCTGATACCCAAACAATGAGGATTGTGCCTTACTCAGAGAAGGCGTTTATCTCCCTCTTACACTTCAAGACTGTTGGTGACTCTAGGGTTGTTTTAGTTTTAATTGCCAGTTTACTGTCCATAGCGATGTTCACACTCGACGTCTTCGTGTTAACATTAGACCACCTCACGTGTTCCGTAATCGCCCGGATATGCGCTTGCAGAACCGTACTATGGCTGGACAGTTTAAAGGGGACAGGCCCACCCTGTCCCATTACTATGAATTATTCGTAAACTTGAAGATGGCTATAGGAGAGTTCCGACAATTCAAAACCGTTCTGCTGGCAGCAGTGCCTCACACTCTATCTCAAGTATTCAATCCGAAAACTTTTTCTTTCCATTTAGGTTTCCCATCGTCGCCTCGATTATACCGTGATAGTGTGACCTACTCCTATCCTCCATCCATTATACCATCGCTTTAAGTCTTATAGCCGCAGAATGACTCGTACTTAATATGCATGTGTATGGGCTGGATATCTAGAATAGTCTCCAGTGCGGGGCAATAAGAAACTCGCCCATTAGGTTCTTATTGCCCCACATTTGTCCTTCCACTTTTTATATCCTAGGATGGGGGTATACTAATATCGCCATTCCGTTTGTAACACATCGAAATATTCGTCTTAGCCCCCAAAGAGTATAAATATTTTTGATCGCTATGATCTGGTCGATAGTAGAACATAGCTCGTCCGTCTGTCCGTGTGTCGAAAGCTCGTTAACTTTCGAAGGAGTAGAGATAGGCGCTTGATATTTTGCACATATTTTGGTGTAGGTCGGTTGGGATATTGGAAATCATAACAGAATACCACGTCCAAAGTTTCAGTCAAATCGGATAAAAATTACGGCTTCTAGGGGCTTAAGATGTCCAATCGAGGGATCGGTTTGTTTGGAAGCCCCGATGCCAGCCTGCATCGTTACAAACTGGAGGAGACCCAGGAAATTCCGCAAGGACATCGGAGTACACTGATGCTGCCCTGTCCTTCTCCCTTGTCGACAACTGCCATCACCAAACTGTCCCTAGCGACATTAGACAAAGGTTCTTAGGCCCATCTTACTGTTGTTCGCCCTAGTTCTTTTAAGCATGTCTGCCCTCCAGGTGACCACAGCCTTTTGGCTGAATGCGGTGCAGTTTCCGAATCTAGATGTGTAGTCTTTGAGGTAGCGTGTGAGGCGAATTCCCGAGTCAAATTTAGGCAGCCTCTCACACTATTAGTAAGAGTCTTGGGATCATTCGCCTCTCAATAAACCTGAGAGCGATGCCTCTTCTATTATTTCCAACCTCTTGGTTTGCCGTGAATGGACTACATTCACCCTGTGGCCATTTACCGCATCTGCTACCGTGTCTGCATGAATGTTGTTTAGACCTGCTTGATCTAGACGTTCTCTCTTGTAGCGCTGAACCTTATGCTCTAGATCATGTAGATCTACCTAAAGGCATCTGGGCGATGGATATCTATCCACAAGATGATGATTTGGATGGTCTCTGCGATAACAGCCCAAAAGGTATTGCTTAGACAGCATGTAGTTATGTCTTCGCACTGGAGGTGGTCCACATGAGAACTGAGGAGACAGCCCGTCGCAGTTCGGAGGGCGGCATTCTGACAGATCTGAATATTATTCCACTGCGTGTCACAAAGTTGACGAGACCACACTGGCGCTGCATAACTTACCACAGACCGGCCAATTGCTTTGTACGTGGTCAACAAGGTTTCTTTGTCTGCACCCCAAGTGTGACTTGACGACCTTGTTTCTAAAGGGTGATTTTTTTGAGGTTAGGATTTTCATGCATTAGTATTTGACAGATCACGTGGGATTTCAGACATGGTGTCAAAGAGAAAGATGCTCAGTATGCTTTGACATTTCATCATGAATAGACTTACTAACGAGCAACGCTTGCAAATCATTGAATTTTATTACCAAAATCAGTGTTCGGTTCGAAATGTGTTCAAATTTTGACAAATTTTGTTCAGCGATGAGGCTCATTTCTGGTTGAATGGCTACGTAAATAAGCAAAATTGCCGCATTTGGAGTGAAGAGCAACCAGAAGCCGTTCAAGAACTGCCCATGCATCCCGAAAAATGCACTGTTTGGTGTGGTTTGTACGCTGGTGGAATCATTGGACCGTATTTTTTCAAAGATGCTGTTGGACGCAACGTTACGGTGAATGAACACAGAGGGCAGAGGTTAAACAGTGTCGGAGATATCACACCCCCTTGGGGAACTCCCTGTTTCACTCTACGGTGCTTCGGCTTCTAATCCCTAAATCCACAAATGACTGGCGACCACACAGATAATTCGCGACCCAGCGTTTCAAGCTTGGCTGGAGGGACGTGTTGGCAATGTCCTCGAATAATTTGGCATGGCTAACCGTGTCGAGTCCAGTGCCACGAGGAGCGTCCTATCACATGGCCTGGGCTGATTGAAGCCACGGTAAATGTGTGCGGTGATGCCATGCAAAGCTGTTGTTGTGCTGTGCAGTCTTCGAAGTCCATGTTGATGCTAGGCGAATGAAAATTCTCCTACGAGGGTTGGGAGGAGTAATGCTTCTAGCGTCTTTGCCACTGGTGAGAGAAAGGAGATCGGTTGTACGACTCCCCCAAACACGGGTATTTCCAGGCTTCAGTAGCGGGATCACTCTAACCATTTGTCAAAGACAGGTTGAGGACAGTGGTACGGTACTCAACTCCAGGTGAATCCAGATTATTCAATATCAATGTAGAGATTCCGTCGGGGCCCAACGCCTTAGATGATTTGGCGCCACGGATGACATTCGTAACTTCGCCCACGGTAAATTGTGATAGCTGTTCATCGAATCGAAGACCACGAATACGGCGAATGGTTCTCCTCCTTGAAATTTAGTAGTAGTATGTGTGTATTGAAAGAAAGTTTTAGTGGTTTCTCGAGGAAATAAGCAGAATCCCTAGCACTGAATTTTCTATAACGATATGGTACAGGATTAACCTCGTACTCCCTTTTCTAGTTAACTTAACTTTTATCATCCCAAGAGGTTGCTGTTATCGTTTTATCGATCGATATGTAAACTTGCAGAACATGTGGTTACATTGTTTAAGAATTGTCAATTTTGTTATTGTTGTTTTTTTTTCTCCCAAGTGGCAATATTATATTAACTGAGACCAAAATTACATCAAAAGAACTAAGCCTAGGGGAAAATTTTCATAACTTTCCATGAAATTTTAATGAATCAAAATTATGTAGGGCCAGTGCAATATGGAAAACTTTCTGATGTTTTTTTTTTTCTTATGTTTTTGCATAATTCCACCAACCTAATTGGTCCACCAACCGCTTTGGTCATTTTGGTATAAAACAGTCAGTCATTTATAGTTGCAGGCTGCTGCCACAACGATTATTATAATCTTTGAAGAGCGTTTTTCAAAATAATATCGATATCGATCATTACTATAAGCAAAATGTGTAACGATGTTCATCTTACGGATGTTATGGCTGAGAACACCAATGCTGCTCTTGCTGGAGTGGGGAAAAATGTGGAAGCCTTAAAGCAAAATAAAATTCTTTTAGTGAAATGATTGTAATCATTTGCGAAACAAAGTGAACAGCCAAGTAGCAAGAGTTCAATGGAGATGGTTATAAGAGGACAGTGGAAGCGGCATCGTCATCGTCTTCCACATCATCATCATCATCGCCGCCATTGCCTCTGTCTTGGCCATGCTTATATCGAGAGATTGAAGCATATTTTGTACTTTTGATTTAAATATTACAAACGTTTGCCTCTTCAGCTCTGTTTTATGAGCTTTTTGCCTCTTTTTTGCATATGGCATACTGCTTGAATATGGCTATTAAATGAATGAACACTTGCTGGCCCAAGATTATAATCAATATTTTGCAGTTTTGCTGCGTAACAACCAACCAGTCAGCCAGCCAGCTAGTCAGCCAGCCAGCCAACCTTAATGCATTCACATGACACAACACTGAGGATAGTATCTCTTTAATATGTTATATTGGCAATTCTCATTTGAACTTACCCGTATCCATGGCAACCAGAGTCAAAGTGTACTCCGATTTGGCTTCACGATCCAATGAACGCAGCAGAGATATTTCACCAGTCGAAGCGTTCATGCGAAATAGATCTGTATCGCCTTCTTTGAGAAAATATCGCACCAGTGAATTGAAAGGTGGCGTATCAGCATCATAGGCCTGCACCGATAACACATAGCCACTATTGGGTGGCACCACATTCTCCATCACATAGGCTATGTAGGGTGAGTCCAAAAATGTTGGTGGATTGTCATTGATGTCGGTTATGACTATAGTCAATTCGGCCAAATCATAACGATTCTCAAAATGATGCATGATCTTATGACGGCTTTTCTCATTGCCATAGGCTAAACCCAAATCGGCAGCAGAATCTTCAGCCTTTATGGATAATACATAACGAGATTTCCTTTCATAGTTTAGATTCTTCGAAACCCTCACAATGCCCGAGTCTTCGCTGATCATAAAATCACGATTATCATCTCCGGCCACAATGGAGAAGCGAACACGTCCATTAGCTCCATCATCGATATCGGTGGCTGAAACTTGCAACACCATGGCCCCTATGCTGGCATTTTCTGCCACAGAGGCAGTATATTGTTTGGGATCGAATATGGGAGCATTATCATTCTCATCGAGTATTTTTACATAGATTTGACTTTTGGTGGTTTTTGGAGGTTCACCACGATCTCGGGCTGTCACATTGAGTATATAAAATGTTTGAGCTTCGCGATCCAGCTGGCCGGAAACCCTCAACAGGCCATCGACTGGTCCCAGGGTAAAGGGCATTTGTGTTTCTTCATCCAAAACATATTCAATATAACCATTTTTGCCTTCATCCCGATCCACAGCTTTCACTACCATCACCACCGTATTTAGGGGTATATTCTCGAGAACTTCTGTATAGTTTGAGCTAACAAACACTGGGGCTTCATCGTTGACATCCTTGAGAATTATGGTGACCTGGAAAAGAATAATGAAAAGAAAGAGTTAAATATTGTTGAAGATTGTTAAAGCTTTAAAAGGATCTCTACAAGGCTTCAAAAGTATCTCTAAAATTTGTCAAAAGTATCTCTACAACACTTCAAAACATCTCTACAATACGTTCAAAGTACTGGAAGCCACCGTAACGCAGAGGTTAGCATATCCGCCTATGACGATGAACGTTTGAGTTGGAATCCTCACAAAAACATCTGAAAAAATTTTCAGCTGTGGTTATCTCCTCTTAATGCTGGCGAAATTTATGAGGTACTATGCAATGTAAAAACTTTTCACCAAAGAGGTGTCGGACGGCGGCACGCCGCACAGTGTTGCCCCGGTGGACAAAAAATGCAAAAATCGAAAATGAAAGTTTTTATGAAATTTTTTACTAATCTTTTAAAAAAACTTTTAAATAAGAAGATTTAAAAAAAAATATTTATATCTAAGGCCCCCTTCAACTAATCGATGTTTTTGTACCAACTTCTTCTTAAGCTAGGGAGGAAGGGCAAAAGTCGTGCGGTGCCGACTGAATAATATCCTACATCTACCCTTTAAGTACAATGTGGGAGTTATATCCAATTCTGAACCAATTTTAATGGACCTCGGCGAATATTTTCAAGTGGGTTATTAAACAATCCATATCAAATTTCGAGGAAATATGTTCAATAACTACGTTTGATATATGGCAAGATTATTGCAAATTACGCATCTGACGAAAATATATATGGGAGCTATATCCATATCTGAACTTCTCAGATATTGTGGTAGTCGTCGAGGATACGACGGGACTCACGAAGTAACCGGAATCTTGGAATAATACGGTTGATCGAAGGGTTATCATAACGGAATTTATGGTCATGGAAGCCTTGAGGAGCATCAACCCATTTAAGTCGCTCGGACCTGATGGAATATTTCTGGAGTTACTACAACAGGAGACAGACTATCTGGCGCCTCATCTGGCCACTATTTTCACAGCGTGCCTGGGGCTTGCATATACTCCGAAAGCTTGACGGGAGGCAAGGGTGGTGTTTATACCTAAGCCCGGTAAAGCAAGTTATGCGACACCAAAGGCCTACAGGCCCATAAGCCTTAAGTCCTTTCTACTGAAAACCATGGTAGACGCATTGTGGATACAATGATAAACAGCATGCCTATGCCAACGAAAGCTCGGGGAAGACTGCCCTGCGCATAAAAAAAGAAGAATCCTTCGGTGCTAAGAAGCACACATTGGTGGTTCGCATTGACATCGAGGGGGCGTTTAACAATGTACGGACCTATACAATGATCCAATCCTTAGACCAGTACCGGGTGGACCCGGTCCATAGATACTGGATAAACCATATGCTACGGAACAGGTGGATAAATTTCGGGTCCTGTGGTATAAATATAAGGGAGAAAGTGGCACAGGGCACGCCACAGGGGGGCATTTTATCGCCACTCATTTGGGTGAACACAATAAATAACCTATTACTGATGCTGACTGAGGAGGGATTTGAACCCGTCTGCTACACGATATTATAATACTTCTTAGGGGAAAGGATCCGAACCAGCTATAAAGAAGGGCCAAAAAGGTCTTGCCTATGGCATATGATTGAGCTAGACCCAGCGGTCTAAATGTTAACCCTGAGAAGGCAGAAATATGTCTGTTCACGAGGACGACGAAGGTGGGTCAATTTGACGCACCACGTTTTCTCTATAAAACTATTTGGATATCTGACAAGGTCAAATATTTAGGAGTGATCTTGGACAGGAAACTGAATTGGAAGTGTCACATTCAAGAGCGTACTGAGAAGGCTCACAGATGTTGGACACTATGTAGACAGGTCGTAGGGCCCAAATAGGGCCTGAATCCGAGGATAGTCCACTGGCTATACAGAAGCGTGACTAGACCAATACTTACTTACGCCTCAGTAGTTTGGTGGACTGCTACAAAGAAAAAGTGCAACGTTAGGACCATACAACATGTTAAAAGAATATGTTGTCTTGGCATAGGCGGAGCGATGAGGACCACGCCCAATAGGGCACTGGAGACTATTCTAGATATCCGACCCATTGACATACAGATTAAGTGTGAGGCAGCCACTACGCCTATGAAACTTAAGGCGATGGGAGAATGGATTGAGGATGAGAGCAGCTCATACCATCGCGGTATAATAGAGGCGACTATAAGAAACCTGCAAGGAATGGAAAAGGTTTCCGATCGGATACCTGTGACGACACTTGACATCGAGTGCGATGCACTGCTGCCAGTGGGACAGTCTTGGATTGACGGAACCCTAGTATTGCCATCTGGAAGATCATGTTACACTGATCGATCAAAGCTAGGGGACAGTGTGGGAGTGGGGGTCCTGAGATCTGTTTTCGACTGCCTGACCATTATACGGTCCTGCAGGCAGAGATTCGGGCGCTCACGGAATACGTGAGGTGGTGTGGTACTAACGCGAGGACGTCGAGTGTGAACATCTATACGGACAGTAAAATTGTCATAAGGGCAATAACAACCAGGAAGATAAGGTTACGAACAGTCTTGCTGTGTAAGAAGGAGTTTAACGCCTTCTCTGAGGATGACACAATCCGCATCGTTAGTGTGAAGAGCCTTAACGGAGTAAGGGGGAATGAAAGAGCAGACGATTTGGCAATGAAGGCCAGAGAACTGCAGTCGATAAACTTGGTTAACCCGAAGCCTTTCGAGGCGACGCAGTTCGATTTGAGGGCGTGGGCGACGAATGTGCATGGTACACTTTGGAACAGCGAAACAGTCGGTAGAACGGCGACAATCCTATGGGATGATCGGGATCGTGAGAGGGCGAGGCTATTACTGAAAGGAAGCAAGAAGGAGGTATAGCTCACGGTATCATTACGGAACACATAGGACAAGGAGCTCACTTTTGCAAAATCGGTGTGGCAAGTGATAGCATGTGTAGGGCATGTGGGGAAGATAAAGAGACGTAGGACCATTACTCGGCTTTCGCGTTTAACACCGGTACTTAGGTGGGAACACAATACCAGACATGAAGCAACTTAGGAGAGTGGTATGGAAAAAATTAAGGATTTTTTAAGCAGCACGGAATTTCTAACGTAAAATTTTCTTTTTCGAGGTTACCTTTTAGTTTTTAGAGCGCACAACAAGCCGATTACTGTCTTAGGTGCATGTCCATAGTGGCATGGGGCGGATTAATATCCCCATACCTGGCGGAGTTTTTAAGAGTCATCGCAGAAGTCGTTGTGCAAAATTTAATCCAAATCGAATAATAATTGTACCGTCTGGAGCCTTATATTAAGTCGGGAGATCAGTTTACATGAAAGCTATACTTATAGCGGTTGTTAAGACTCCTAACAGATGTCATCATGCGAAATTCCAGACAAATGTGCCAATAATTGCACCATCGGGAGGCTCAAGATTTAAAATCGAGAGCTCGGTTTATATGGAAGCTATGTAAGGTTATATTCCGATGTGGACCATACTTGAATTATTTGTTTAGTGTCATAGCAGAAGTCGTTGTGCATAGTTTCAGCCAAATCGAATAATTAGTGCACCCTTTGGATCCCCAAGATGTTAAATCGGGAGATCGGTTGTATGGGAGCTATATCAAGTTATGACCGATTTGAACCATACTTATAGCGGTTGTTAGGACCCCTAACAGATGTCGTCATGCTAAATATCAGACAAATGGGATAATAATTGCACTCTCTGGAGGTTCAAGATTCTAAATCGGGAGATCAGTTTATATGCGAACTCTGTCAGATTATATACCGATTTGGACCATACTTTGAAGAGATCCGTTGTATGAGAGCTGTATCAAGTTATAGACCGATTTGGACCATACTTGTGTTGGTTGTTGAGACTCCTAACAGATGTCATCAGGCAAAATGTTAGACAAATCGGACAAAAATTTTGGCTTCCAAGGGATCAAGAAATTAAATCGGGAGATCGGTTTATATGGGAGCTATTTCAGGTAATAGACCGATTTGGACCCTACTCAACTTTTTTCTATATTACACTCAAATATACCTCTGTGCAAAATTTGAGAGCTCTATGTTCACCCTAACTATTTTTGTTCAACGAATACACTAAGAGGCAACACTGTGCGCTGTTCGTGTTCGGCTATAAAAAGTAGGCCCTAATCGTTGAGCTTAAATTTGAATCGTAGAGCACTAATTGATATATGAGAAGTTTGCCCCACTGTTCCTTAATGAAATGTTCATGGGAATGCAAACTTTCCCATGAACTTTACAAGTACCTGTACAATACTTCAAAAACATCTCTACAATACTTTAAAAGCATTTTAGATTACTCCGAAAGTATTTTACATTGCTCTAAAAGTATTTCACAAAACTTTAAAAGTGCTTTACAATACCTTAAAAGTATCTCAACAATACTTCAAAAATATCTCTACAATACAACAACAACTTTGTAGATTGCCTTAACTGAGATTTGATACTTAGTTCACATTGAAAAGATAAAGAGGCCCCTTATCATTGAGCTTAAATTTGAATCGGACATCACTCATTGATGTGAGAAGTTTGCCCCTGTTCTTTAATGAAATGTTCATGGAAAAATTTGCATTTTACTTTAAAAGTAACTCTATAATATTTCAAAAACATCTATACAATACTCTAAAAGTATTTTACAATACTTTAAAAGTACTTTACAATACTTCTGAACTATATCTACAATACTTCAAAAATATCTCTACAATACAACAACAACTTTGTAGATTGCCTTAACTGAGATTTGATACTTAGTTCACATTGAAAAAATAAGGAGGCCCCTTATCATTGAGCTTAAATTTGAATCGGAGAGCACTCATTGATATGTGAAAAGTTTGCCCCTGTTCTTAAATGAAATGTTCATGGGAAAATTTGCATTGTACTTTAAAAGTACCAATACAATACTTCAAAAACATCTTTACAATACTTTAAAAGCATTTTAGAATACTCCAAAAGTATTTTACATTACTCTAAAATTATTTCACAAAACTTTAAAAGTATTTACAATACCTTAAAAGTATTCCCACAATACTTCAAAAGTATCTCTACAATACAACAACAATTTCTCAACAAGACAACAACAACTTTGTGGATTGTCTTAACTGAGATTCGATACTTAGGAAAAGATAAGGAAGCCCCATATCATTGAGCTTAAACTTAAATCGGACATCACTCATTGGTATGTGAGAAGTTTGCCCCTGTTCTTTAATGAAATGTTCATGGGCAAATTTGCGTTTTACTTTAAAAGTAACTCTACAATATTTCAAAACATCTATACAGTATTCTAAAAGTGTTTTAAAATACTCTAAAAGTATTTCATAAAACTTTAAAAGTACTTTACAATACTTCTGAACTATATCTACAATACTTCAAAAATATCTCTACAAGACAACAATAACTTTGTAGATTGCCTTAACTGAAATTCGATACTTAGTTCACTTTGAAAAGAACCTCTTCAATTTCACTACAACAACCCCATGGCATTAGGCGTTAATAGCTCCTAAGTGGAGCACTATATTACGATTATCAAAGATCCTAGTGATACATTGTTTTATGCATTAAAAAACCAAGTTGGACATTAGGTACATATTGCTCCCATAAAGAACAAAAAATCTAAAGCAATTGCATAAATCGTTACTCCGATGGTTGCTTTCATCGTGTCCCTTTGCTAGGTCACCTATTGTAAAGGAGATTGTTACATTCGTTGTTGAAACGTGCAACATTGTTGTAAGGTTGCATTGCAAATTGCTATCATTAATTGTTGTTTATAAACAAGATTTCGTTATTGCCGCATATTTCTTAAACGGCACTTTTGTTAGCTGTTTTAAAACCTTTAAACGTTGTTCTTCAAGAAACATGCAAACATATACGCTGCATTAAGCTATGCCTTTTTATGTGTATCAACGTCAATACCTTTACATAGTGTCTTCTTAATATCAAGATTTGTTCGCTTTTCTTTACGGAGATCCTGTGGATTATTTAATTAATTTCAGCTGGAGAAATTATGAAGTCAATTTATGAGATCATTAATAAAAGGGAATGGTTTCAATAAAAACACCTAATGAAGATATTGACTTAAGCCTCAGCTGTTGCGAATTACTGTTCTTATGGTTTTGCAGGAGTTCAATTAAGTGTGTTTTACAAGAGAAGAAGAAAGGAGTATTAAGCTTGAGAGTTTGCTAAACGGAGGAATTTATTGGGTAAGATGTGGTATAGAAAGTTTAGACTCATAGAGAAAAAGTTGGAAAAGTTGGCAAGGGTGAGAATAATAGAAGAGGCTTCTTACGAAATAAGTTAAAAAAAAGAGAAGAAACATGCCAAGTTCGGCCGGGCCTTATCTAGGGAAATTACCACCATGATTTCTGCTAAAAATGTGCATGAATATCTTAGTTGAAGGTTAAAATTATTTTTAATGCATTAAGTTTTTGCCAAATCAGGCAAAAAGGCTTATCGCCTACCGCAGAAGGCTTATTGGGAGATGGGATTATATGGAAGCTATATCAGGAGATCGATCGATCGATCGCTATATAGCTCGAGTTTGACCATATTAAATCAAGATCTAAAATCGTGAGATCGGCTTATATGGGAGCCATATCAGGTTATAGACCAATTTGAATCTTACTTGGCATGATTGTTGAAAGCCGTCATAGAACACTTCATAAAAAATTTCAACCAAATCGGACAAAAATTGCGACTTCCAGGGGTTCAAGATCTCAAATCAAGAGGTTTATTTACACTGATAGAAAAATGACGGTAGTTTGCCAATACCGCCTGGTATTATGTTGTTCGCGTCATTGGCAAAGATTTTTAATACTAGTTGGTATCAATTCGATACCAGACAAGGGAGGCTATTAAAAAATGATGGCGTCACATTTGTATTCTTGTCATCGTGCCAGAAGTGTTGATGAGCTTTGTACTTAAAGTATTCAAGCCATTATAAAATATTTGTTAAACAAATATCTAAAATGATTTAATAAAATTTGAGTGCGTAAAAACCTGTTCAATCGTGTAAAATCATGAATACGAATTCAATACGAATTCTAAAAACATATGAATTGTATAACAGTTGAAAAGGCACTGAAATTAACGTAACGAAATGTAAATGTCATAAATATGTACTAAAAATGATACAAATGCCTATACTCGAAGGCTTCTTGGTGGGCTTAAATATAGATAAACTCGTGTACTTCGTCAACAACAGCAGCATTCGAGTTAGCAATAAATTGGTAAAATCAGCCTAACTCTTTGTTTTACTTTTCCCTTTTTTTTATTCCACTCTACGGGTAACCTCTTTCACCCTGGTATATTGGTTCCACGACCAGTTGATGGAATAGATGGAATAGCGGTGATTGAAACCGCTTGAAATTTTGCATATGTAAATCGATCTCCCGATTTGACTTCTTGAGCCCATGCAAGCCGCAATTTTCAATTTTCACGGTCCATTTCGTTCAAGAACCTGATATTGCTCCCATATAAACCGATCTTCCGATTTGAATTCTTGAGCCTGTAGAGGGCATAATTCCTATCCGATTTTGTTTAAATGGTGCATAGTCACTTATCTATGACCTCCAACATACGTTTCAAATATGGTCTGATTCGGTCCATAAAATGCTGTAGCTCCCATATAAACCGATCTCCGACTATACTTCTTGAGCCTCTAGAGAGCGCAATTCCTATTCGATTCGATTGAAGTTTGAAACGATGGCGTTTTCTAAGACATTCAACATCAGTGCCAAGTATGGTCGGTTCACAACTTGATACAGTTCGCATATAAAACGATCTCACGATTATACATCTTGAGCCTCTAGAGGCCACAACTCTTATCCGATTTGTCGAAAATTTTGCACAATGACTTCTCCTATGACCTGCCAAGTACGATCTGAAAATATTTAAAATCTGATATTGCCCTCATATAAACCGATCTCTCGATTGCACTTCTTGATCCCCTAAAGGGCGCAGTTCTTGTCTGAGTTGGCCCAAGCTTTGTATAACGACTTCTCGTCGGACACAACATAGGTCTGATGGTCTGATTCGTTCATAACTTATTGACCCCCTGAAGTGCGAAATTCTTATCCGATTTGCCTGAAATTTTGCACAATGACTTCTAATATGGTCTCCAACATCTAAACCCAGTACGGCCCAAATCGGTTTGTAACCTGATATAGCTCCAATAGCAAAGCGATTCTTATTCATAGTTCTCCCCCTCACTCTAATTTTCAGATGGAGTACCTAGGAGGGACAACCCCATCCCCAAAACCCACCAAATATATATATTGACCAATCACGACAATATGCGTTTCAAATGAAAGGTATTTAAGATTATAAAACGTATTTGATATCCAGTGTGGGACAGAGTTTTGGGGGACCACCTCACCCCGCAAAACACCCCTAAATCGGAGATATTTACCGATTATGGCAATATCAGACTCAAATGTAAGATATTTGGGAGTAGAGCTAGAAATTAATACCCACTTTAGGGACCAAAACACCCCCCAAACGAACTTATTTACTGACCATGGCAATATGGGGTTCAAATAGAAGGTATTTGAGAATAGAATATGAATCTAATATCCAAATTTGGAACCAAGTGTTTGGGTGCCGCCCCTCTCCCAAAACACCCCACAAAAGAGGGCAAATTTACCGACCATAACAATATGGGGCTCAAATGAACGGTTTTTGGGAGAAGCGCTCGAATCTGAAATCGACATTCAGTAAAAAGTGTATGGGGCCAACCCTAACCCTGTAACATATATATAGCGATTTCTGATACGCCATGTTTCCTAATCAAAACCTTTGTCAAATTGATTAAGGTGCTCTACATACCCCACGACTATTGAGTACGGTGTAGAGCACGTCTTTGTTCAGAAACTGGGCTCAATAAGTCCCCTTGCTCTCGCAAGCGCACTAAGGGAGCAGAAAAACTTAATTTCCACTATTCCGACGTTTGGTTTGTTTGTACAGTTTAGCTTTATGGCAATAATAAAGAAGCGCGATATTAGGTCTGGCGATATAAAGTTAAATTTTCGTCTACATTTTTACGTTTTTCAACAAACCTTGCGAGCAAGTAGTAAGAGAGAAAAAACATTTCCGCATCCTCTATCCGTTTGTATCGTAATTCGCCTCCTTTTAATTTCGTTTATATTGCAACAGCTTGAATTGGGAAAAATCTGAACATTTTAAGATGCGGCTAATGTTAAATATGGTGAATAAAGCCTTCCCGCCCTGTGAAGTCTAATTTCACCATATCACTGCATACAATGTAAAGTAACAAACTGTAACATTTCTACGAAATTTTTAATCATTACACGAGAATGAGAAATATTCGAAATACCCAAGGAACAAAAAAAAAAAAAAAAATGGAACAGCAACTAAAATCTTAAGCGCATGCGTATTGGCATGTTGGTCAGACACAAATGTAAAACAAATCAAACAAAAGGACGCATAATAAATGAGTATTGATAAAGGAAAAGGAAAACCCCCATGAGGATCAGAATGATGTTGGTGATTGGCTGGCTGTGGCCACAGAAATACATTTAAGTTCAAGCGCTTGAAATTAATGTGGTCCAGCTTATCGCGGTACTAAGCCAGCACCGTGGAAGCAACCGTTCTTTTTGTTGGTTTGTTTGTTTTGTTTGTTCTTTTATGTGTGTGGTTGCGCTGGCATCCCAAACATGCAGTTCAGACCATGTAAAACATTGTCGTATAACATACATTTTGATATCAAAACGAGCATAAAATTCGACAAGAACCGCACCAAGCTACAACATCCGGATCGCAGCCTCAACATCAACATCAACACATTTGTAGAGCAATGATTTCATTTACAGACCAACAATGTTTTTGAGCCAATGCCAATGCCAACAACTGCAGCCTTGTTTTAGGGGGCCTTAGTTATGCCCTTTTATTTGGCTTTGCCCCGGTCATCGTCGTTATATAGAAATCAACATCAAATGAATTACAAGTTGTTTATTATGTTGCAAAGACAACCAGCGAACCTTTCTCTTTTCTTGCCTTATTTATATAGGTATAGATATATAAGCTCTTTTCTTTTCTTTTTGTTATTTGACTTTGTTCTTGGCTCTCGTTTGGGGCCAAAATGCATTTCATTTCTCCCAACGTTGGTCATCATGTGGCGGCTTGGTCTTTGCCCAGCCAATCTTATGCAGCAACAAGCCTTTTTCTGGACTCCAAGATGGACTCGTAGACTGCATTCGTCAGCTGTTGGTGTTGTTGTTGTTGTTGTAATTGTTGTTAAATATGTTTTTGCATGAATTACCTTTGAGTTTGCACGTTTATCATTTAATTAAAGTCATTGCTCTTCTTCATTGACCTGGGCAAAGTGGTGGCTCGTTTGGTGGCTGGCCGCCAGCTTGGAAGATTGGCTTAATTTTGATTCTTGTTTTTTTTTCTTTTGTATTTCTCATCTTGCCATGCGCAACATTGTAACAATCAAATTTTTCATTTATTAAGGTGTTGCAGCTTCCATATAGCATATTTAACGGTTTCTTTTTTTTTAAATACACCTCCCCTTCCTTTTTCGCTAGGAGGAGGGTTTCATTGTTTGATTTTGAAAGCAGTTAAAACTCTGTTATTAATCTTAATATCTTTCAAAGGTAATCTAGAACCATAAGCAAAACGATCTTTAGCTTACACGAGGAGATTAATTAATTTTTTCAGAAATCATGCAATCATTTGTTAATAATGAAGTTTGTCCACTTTTAGTATCAATTTTTTTGAGATTTGTGGAAACGAAAAATGATAAAAGTCATTATAAATCAAATTCTTTACTAATCATCCTTAAAAGGTGGCACACTCTCTTCAACCACAGATGACTATAGAACAAGAAGAAAATATGGTACCAATCGGCGGCCAAAAGGGAGTAATCGTCCAAGGGTTCTGGATAGAAGACAATACTAAAACTACTGACATAGGGATTCCAATCAGAAGTACTATTCAGCCGATAAAAAGTGAAAAAGGCAAGAGATTCGTGTGGATAATGCTAATACGCTGTGACTTTACACGGTTTAGTTGTTACCTTATCCCCAGCGATGTTAATGATGAATTCCAGTCCAAACTTTATGCTATCGAAGATGCGCTGAGAGAGATTGATGACAACCTTATAGTGGCAGGCGTTGTAACTCCCAAATAGTAAAATGTGACAGCTAGCCGACAAATTCTAGAGGTTAGGTTTAAGTGGCAGCCTGCCATCAGACTCACTTAGACGTTTTTGTCCTTTATGATACCACAGGACTAGGCGAAGGAAGATGCAATTGAACCATCCAGATCCCTATACCCAACACCTTACAAATGTTCACATCCCCTAAATCAGCCTTGTGACAGCCAGCGCAGGACACATACACAGCAGATGTTCTATAGTCTCTTCCTCCTTGACGTCCTCACAGCTTCTGCAAGTCAATACTATTGGGTTGCCCAAAAAGTAATTGCGGATTTTTTAAAAGAAAGTAAATGCATTTTTAATAAAACTTAAAATAAACTTTAATAAAATATACTTTTTTTACACTTTTTTTCTAAAGCAAGCTAAAAGTAACAGCTGATAACTAACAGAAGAAAGAATGCAATTACAGAGTCACAAGCTGTGAAAAAATTTGTCAACGCCGACTATATGAAAAATCCGCAATTACTTTTTGGGCAACCCCATAGAAACCTTCAGCCTGTCAGCTTATCTGCCAATCAGACTACCTGTCCTGAAGGGCACAATGATAAGGAATGTTCATGGCTTCTCCCCCAGCCAAGTTCTCAAAGAAATGAGAACCTTGTGACTGTCAGCGCAGGACACACACAGGAGATGTTCTAAAGTCTCTTCCTCCTTGACGTCCTCACAGCTTCTGCAAGTTATTATAGAAAACCTTCAGTCTGCCAGATCAGACTACCTGTCCTGAAGGACACAATGACTAAGAATATTCATGCCTTCTGCCCTAGGTAATGGGGCATAGCTTTGCCAGAGCAGATTGAAGGCTCCACGTTTGAATAAGGATGCCCCCACTCTTCCTCCCCGACGTCCTCACAGCTTCTACAAGTCATTAGACAAGTCAGACTACCTGTCCTGAAGGACACAATGACTAAGAATGTTCATGGTTTCTCCCCTAGGTATCGTACAGCGGGACATAGGTTTGCCAGAGCAGATTGTAGGCTCCACGTTTGAATAAGGATGCCCTCACTAGGATTGCGAGAAGCTGCAGCAGCTCGCCAGACATTTCCATTGCATTCCCTGATCTCCAGAGTGAGGTAACCTGGCAAGCCATTTCTTTGGGATCAGACCAACTGCCCTTAATTCTCAATATCGAACGACCACCGGACTTTATAACCCTTGAGCGCCGGACGTTAATCAATCAATAGAAGGCTGATTGGGCCAGCTTCAGAGAGTACACCAATCGCCGCCTCTGTGAACTGACACTCCCCTCTATGGCTGGAACACTTGGAGCAAAGTAACTTAGGTACGGGTTTAGGCAAGCTGTGGTCTACTGTTAAGTCACTCTCGAACGGGACGACAGGACCTCAGTCGCTTTTGGCGAAGTAACCGTGACCGGAGAGGTGCGCCAGGATACTCAACCGTCAATTTATTGTGCATCCCGAGAGTGACAGGGCTAGGAGGAAAGCCATTCGTCGTATCCGTGGTCTTTGAGCCATTTGAGAACATCGTTGTCTCTTCAGCCAGGTATGAAAGGTTGGTTCGCGAATTATCTGTGTGGTCGCCAGTCCTTTGTGGAATTTAGGGAGAAGAAATCGAAACACCGTAGAGTGAAACAGGGAGTTCCCCAAGGCGGGGTGACATCTCCGGCACTGATTAACCTCTACCTATCCTCCTATCCCCCTCCCTCCAGACGGCATAGAGATCGTATCATATAGATATCTGGCACCAAATCTTCATCCACATTATTCATTACAAATACGCTTAAGGTGAATATCGAGCTGAATGTGGAGGTCCATGGAGAAATGATTCCGACCATCAAGTGGCGCAAAATACTAGGCGTCAAAATTCTCCTCACATGCCACAGTAATTTGCGATAAAGTCAAATGTAGAAAAAAGGGTCCTCAAGTCACTTGTCGGCAGCACTTGGGGTGCTGACAAAGAAACCTTCTTGACCACGTACAAAACAGTTGACGGTCTGTGGTGAGTTATGCAGCGCCAGTGTAGTATCGTCAATTCTGTGAAACGCAGTGGAATATTCAAATCTGTCAAAATGCCGCCCTTTGAACAGCGATGGGCTGTCTCCAGGAGACAAACTTAGTGTAGGTCGGTTGGGATTGTAAATAGGCCACATCGGCCGTGTTTTTATATATCTGTCTCTAGTGGGTGCAATTCTTATCTGATTTGGCTGAAAACTCGCACGAGGTGTTTTGCTTTGACTTCTAACATCTATCCTGCAACTAGCTGCCATATAAACCGATCTTCTGGTTTGACTTCTTAAGCCTTTAGAAGACGCAATTACCACCCGATTTGGCTTAAACTTTCAACAGCCGTGTCAACCGATCGGTCGATTTGACTTCTTGAGCCTATAAAAGCCGCAATTATTAAGCGATTTGACTGAAACGAATTTTCCTATGATTTCTAACATACGTGCAAAGTATAGCCTGAAGCGGTCTATAACCTGATATAGCTCCCATATGAACCAAAATCCCGTTTGCAGTTCCTGAGCCCCTAGAGGGCGCAATTGCTATCCGATTTGGCTGAAATGACTTCTAATATGATCTTCAACATCCAAGCAAACTTTGGCCCGAATCGGTCTATGCCCTGATATAGCCCCAATAACATAACAATGCTTATCCATTGTCCTTTGTTTGCTTAGAGATACCGGGCAAAAAACGTGTTCGATTCCTGAAGGAGGGTATATATGATTCGACCCGACCAAACTTAGTACACGTTTACTTATTTTGCTTCATATGTCCCTTAAGCACATGCAAACATTTTTTTTAACCAAAAAATCTTTGAAGCTTCCATAGCTAACTTACTAAAAAATGCCGATTTTGAAATCATCTTTGCCCAGAATGGGTATTTTGGGCATTTTTGAATAAAAATTCGGGCAGAATTTATTTTTAGCTTTTTAAGAACTCTTTCGTCTGCAAATAGGATTATTAAGAGATATCTTCACCGGCTTTCAAATGGCATATTTTTTACTAGTTTCGATTTAGATACTATTCCACAGTGCATTTTTAGATTCATTTTCTCACCAATACCAAAATATTAGTCCTTAAGATTTCAATTATAGTTTTGTATTCTTCAGAATGTTGATTTTTTATACGAGCTTTTGTTTGTTTTCGATACACTCTTATAGAATCATAACTTAATCAATTTTTTATATCACATAGTCGCTGTTCGTTTCTTAAGTCTTTTGTTTATATAATTCCCAAAATCAAAATTGAAAAAACTTTCTATATAACACTTGGCATTTTCAAAATTGGGATTCATGAATTTTATAGCAAAGAAATACTGTTAAACTTAGCACTACTCACCTGTACAGTGGACGATAAGCGTTGTTGCGGTTCTGAGCCTAAACCAGTCAAATGCTGCTGGTTCTGTAGCAATTGCTGTTGTTGCTGCTGGTATTGCAAATATTGCCGACGTTGACGTGGCAAATTGTATGGCAATGACGGATGTTGTTGTTGCGTATGTTGATGCGACTGTTGCCTTAGTCGTTGATAGTGTGGTGTTTCTCCATCGTAGTCATCGTTTGAGGCGTCATCGTCATCATCATTGGTAAATTGATCGTCGTACATCATAGGAAATTCTTTGGCACAATCTCTTGCGGTTACAATTAAATTGTACGAACTTTTTGTTTCACGATCCAGCATGCGTTTGGTACGTATGGTACCGTTTGAAAATATTTCAAAATCATTATTATCATCGCCCGATGTAATGGTGTACTCGATACGACCGTTATCACCTAATTGTGGAGAGGGGGGAAAAAATGAAACGAATTAGACTTTAAAGGCAAAAAACACATCAGATTAGAGGCAGGCGCTAAGAGCAAAAATGGGTTAATATGTAAAAGGAAAATTGTGCAAATTTTTAACACTCAATAACCAAGGAGGACTTGTAGCCACACACATTCACACACACACACACCTTATACGAGTACTTATTATTATTGTCTGTGGTTTTCTATGATGAATGTCTTGCATGATATCCATGATGATGATGATGAACATGTTATGACTGGTTTTTATTCAAGTGTGAAAGAGGCAACATAAAAATTTAGGGTTCAGTATTTTTGCCCGGTTATGACACACAAAATAAATAATGATGCCTTAGCATTTTTTGCTTTTGCCATTCGTTACAAAAAAAAAAAACTTAAAACTTATGATGCTGCTGCACTCACTCACTCACTTATTCAGTCATTCATTGAGTGGGTGCTCATTTTATATATGTATGTATTGGGTTGCCCAAAAAGTAATTGCGGATTTTTTAAAAGAAACTAAATGCATTTTTAATAAAACTTAGAATAAACTTTAAGCAAATATACTTTTTTTCTTAAGCAAGCTAAAAGTAACAGCTGATAACTGACAGAAGAAAGAATGCAATTACAGAGTCACAAGCTGTGCAAAAATTTGTCAACGCCGACTATATGAAAAATCCGCAATTACTTTTTGGGCAACCCAATAGTTAACTTAAGACAAACAAATATACATACTCTTCTCTTTCATTTTATTTCTACAACCTTTTTAACTTTCCATTACCTTTTTTTTTTGTTTTTGGTTTTATTATCTATTAGATTTTGAGAAGAAACCAGTGAGGTAAAATAAGAAATTGCAAAGGCAAAAGAAACACCACAGAAGTCAATTGCTGTTTATTGTTCATGATTATGAAAAATGGCTATACTCTATTAAAGCAACGTAGGTGAAAACCTATTCTAAACTTGTTCGAGGTAGTGTAGACAATTTTTTGCTGTTTGCAGGAATATATAAAACATATATGTATCAATGTTTTTATATAAATTCCTCAGATGATAAAAAAATAACTGCTAGGAGAAAATTAGCAGGGGTTTATATTATGATGTATTTTAAATTTGAGCTACAACAGATTGGCAGGACATGCTATCGTGGTTTATTCAAGGCGAAGATAAACCATGAAAAACCAGCTAAGTTCGGCCGTGCTAAACGTTTGATATCCACCACCATGGATACATCATCCTATTTTTTTATAACTCAACTGCCATATCCACAGCTCTATTTGAATATGGGCTGCAAAAGCAAATTTGCAAACTTCTCACAAACTTCTCACAAATCAATGAGTGCTGCCCGATTCTAATAAGCTCAATGGTAAGGGTCCTCCTTTTTATAGCCAAGGCAGAGATGCCATTTTGGGGAGAAACTCTTACATGGGTAGTACCTCAGAAATGTCGCTAGTATTGGGGGTAACCACCGCTGAATTTTTATACCCACCACCATAGGATGGGGGTATACTCATCTAGTCATTCCGTTTGTAACACCTCTAAATATTCTTATGAGACCCCATAAAGTATTAGGTTGCCCAAAAAGTAATTGCGGATTATTTTAAAAGAAAGTTAATGCAATTTTAATAAAACTTAGAATGAACTTTAATCAAATATACTTATTTTACACTTTTTTTCTAAAGCAAGCTAAAAGTAACAGCTGATAACTGACAGAAGAAAGAATGCTGTGAAAAAATTTGTCAACGCCGACTATATGAAAAATACGCAATTACTTTTTGGGCAACCCAATATATATATATTCTTGATCGTCTTGACGTTCTGAGTCGATCTAGCCATGACGGTCGTCCGTCCGTCCGTCTGTTGAAATCACGATAGCGGTCGAATGCGTAAAGCTAGCGGCTTAAAATTTTGCACAGATACTTAATATTGATGTAGGTCGTCGGGATTACAAATGAGCCATATCGGTTCAGATTTGTATTTTGCTCCCATATAATTTTTGCTCCCAAATTTGACTTCTTGAGTAATTACAAGCCGCAATTTTTGTCCGATTTGTCTGAAATCTTGCATGCGGTGTTCGGTTTTGACTTCCAACAACTGTATCTAGTACGGTCCAAAACGGTCCATAACCTGATATAGCTCCCATATAAATCGATCTCCCGATTTGAATTTTTGGGCACTTACATGCCCAAACTTTTGTCCGATTTGTCTGAAATCTTGCATGCGGTGTTCTGTTCTGACTTCCAAAAACTGTGTCTAGTACGGTCCAAATCGGTCTATAATCCGATATGGCTATATAAATCGATCTTCCGATTTAACTTCTTGAGCACTTACAAATCGCAATTTTTGTCCGATTTGGCTGAAATTATGCATGTAGTGTTCGGTTATGATTTCCAACTAATGTGCAAAGTACGGTCCAAATCGGCCTATAACCTGATATAGCTCCCACAGAAACCGATTTGCCGATTTGACTTCTTGAGCCCCTGGAAGCCGGAATTTTAGTCCAATTTGGCTCAAATTTAGCATGCTAAGTACGGTCCGAATCGGTCAATAACCTGATATAGCTCCCATATAAACCGATCTTCCGATTTGCCTTCTTGAGCCCTTACAAGCCGCAATTTTTGTCCGAGTTGGATGAAATTTGTAATATAGTGTTCTGTTATGACTTCCATCAACTACGCCAAGCACGGTTTTAATCGGTCAATAACCTTATCTGCAAATTGCAAATTTTGCCCATGAACATTACACTAAGGAACAGGGGCAAACGTCTCACATATCAATGAGTGCAGTCCGATTAAAGTTTTAAGCTCAATGATAAGGGGCCTCCTTTTTACAGCCGAGTCCGAACGGCGTGCCGCAGTGCGACACCACTATTGAAGAGAAGTTTTACATGGCATTGTACCTCACAAATGTTGCCAGCATTAGGAGGGGAAAACCACCGCTGAAAATTTTTTTCTGATGGTCTCGCCAGGATAAGAACCCAGGCTTTCAGCGTCATAGGCGGACATGCTAACCTCTGCGCTACGGTGGCCTCCCAATAACCTGATATAGCTCCCCTATAAACCGATCTCCCGATTTGACTACTTGAGCACTTGATAGCCGCAATTTTTGTCCGATTCGGCTGAAGTTTTGCACTTTGTGTTCTGTTTGGACTTCCAATGAATGTGCCAAGTACGGCCCAAATCGGTCTATAACATGGTATAGCTCCCATATAAACAGATCTTTCGATTGTCTTTGTTCGGGTTCTAGAAACTTTAATTTTTGCTGGTTTGATTGAAGTTTGGTATGTAGAATAAAATTATGCCCTTAAACTTAAGTTCTAGCAGAATCCATGGTGGTGGATTCCGAAAATTCGGCCCGTCTGAACTTAGCACTCTTTTACTTGTTGTATTGGGCTCATAAAAGGCCCAATTATTATCCGATTTTGCTGAAATTTGGCACAATGATTTATGTTAGGCTTTTCGCCATCCGTATCCTATATTGTTCAGATCGGTCTATTTGCCATACCTGCCATATGTATCGATCTCCCGATTAAAGGTCCCACAAAAGCTGTATTTTTTACCAAATTTCGCTCTAATTCAGCACAGTGAGCTCCGTTAGGCTCTTCAACATCCCTGTTCAATATGGCATTGATCTTCTTTCTTATTCGGATATAGCTTCAACATAGACCGATCAACAGATTTAAAATCTTGGGCCCATAACAAGCGCATTTATAATCCGAAATTTGACACAATGTGTTGCGTTAGACTGCTTGAAATTCCTACAGAATATGGTCAAGATCGGGCTCTATTTGGATATAGCTGCGATATAGACTGAAATCCCGATTTATGGCCTTGGGGCCATTAAGGACAACTTTATTATCTGATTGCGCTGAAATTTGGCACAGTGGTCCGTGGTAGGCTTTTCGATATCCGCGCTGTTTATGCTTCCGATCGGTTCATATTTGGATATGGCTGCCATATATACCGATCTCCCGATTTGAGTCCTTGGGCTCATAAAAGCAGCGTTTATTACCCGATTTCACTGAAGTTTGGCACAGTTTGCTATGTTAGGCCCTTTGACATCCGCGTTCAATATGGCCCCCATCAGTCTATATTTGAAAATAGTTGCCATTGAGACCGATTTCCTGATTGAGGGTCTTAATCCCATAAAAGGTGAAACTTCGCCGATTTCGCTGAAATTTGGTATAGTGACCTATGTAAGGCTTTTTGACATCCGTTCCCTGTATAATTCCATCGGTCTATATTTGGATGTTGCTGCCATAAAGGCCAATATTCTGGCTTACAAACTTGTACAGTGAATGGGGTTTATTACACCACTTGACGTCAATACTGAGTTTGTTCCAAATCGGACCATATTTAACATATATACCCGATAGCCATGGATATGTGATGGATAGCTGAACTTTGGATATCCATCACTTATCTATAGTTCGGTCGGTCGTAACATAATGCCTTTTTACATGTTTCTTTTTCCTACACGTTTTCCAATGCAATAACAATATTCTTCTTTATTTTACAGCTTTATCTCACTCACCATCCTAATAAATAACATGGATTCCGAAGAGTGCATAGCACAACAATTGCTTTGCATACCATCACCGCACACGTTTGCCATGGCTTCAATCAGCCCAGGCCATGTGATAGGATGGTACTCGTGGACCTGGATCTATCGAAAGCATTGGACACGGTCAGCCATGCCAAACTATTTGAGGGCATCGCCTACACGCCATTCCAGCCAGGACAGAAACGTTGAGTCGCGACTTATCTGTGTGGTCGCCAGTCATTTGTGGAATTTAGAGATAAGAAGTAAAACCACCGTAAAGTGAAACAGGGAGTTCCCCAAGGCGGGGTGATATTTCTGGCGCTGTTTTACTTCTACATATTCTCCATTCTACCCCCTCCAGACGGCATAGAGATCGTACTTGCCTCATATTTCGCTGCAAGAAATCTGAAGATATCTGGCACCAAATCATTAGTCACATTGTTCACTACAAATAACCGATCTGACTGTGATGGTCGATGGAGAAATGTTTCCGACCATCAAGTGGCCCAAAATACTAGGCGTCACATTTGCCAGCTCATACACATTCTCTCATCATGCCATAGCCATTTGTGATGAGGTCAAAAGTAGAAACAAATTCCTCAAATCACTTGCCGGAGGCACTTGTGGTGCAGACAAAGAAACCTGATTGAACACGCACAAAGTAATTGGCCGGTCTGTTGTATGTTATGCAGCCCCAGTGTGGTCTCCTCAGCTCTGTGACACGCAGTGGAATAATATTCAGATTTATCAGAATGCCGCTCTTCGAACTGCTTCGGGTTGTCTCCTCATTTCTCATGTGGACCACCTCCAACAGGAGATAAAGATCCTACCCGGGCGAAGACATAACTACATGATGTCTAAGCAATACTTTTTGGGCTGTTAGCGCAGATTCCATTCAAATCATCATCTTGTGGATAGGTTTTTACTGCCCAGAAGCCTTAAGGTAGATTTACATAATCTAAAGCATGAGGTTCAGCGCTACAAGAAAGAACCTTTAGATCAAGTGGCATATCATTCGGGTGTAGACAACATTCATGCTGACACGGTAGCAGATGCAGTAAATAGCTACCTGGGGAATGTCGTCCTTGGAAGGCGACCGCTTGCAGTTGCACCTGAAGAAGTTGACCTTCACCGCCAAACCAGAGTAGTTCTGGCTCAATTATGATGTGGCAGATGCAACCTCAGATGCAACGCGTACAGAGCAAGAATTGATGCAGACGTGCAAGATGTATGTCCCGATTGTGACCAGGGACCACACGAAACACATCACCTATTAAACTGCCCAGCCAGATCCACTCGACTCAGACTTAGATCCCTCTGGACGCACCCCATTTAGTCGCAGTTCCTGGTTCAGGACACCCAACAGAATCAAACAGACGAATGATAGAACAAACTGCTGCAATAACACCAATCCCATGACAGCCGGTTGTACGTACCTGTTTGACCCTATGGAATCCTTCATCGGCAAGAGCAGGCGCCTCGGTGTACAAGACACTGCTACAACGACAACAACAACGTCCTAATAACTTAATCTAAAGGTAAGTGTTTTTAATGTTGTATATAAAATATCATAAAAGCAAACAAAAAAAAAAAAACAAAGCGAAAGTCACTTTTATTGATGACTAGCTGGCCCGGTGTGCTATACTACACCCATGAGTGTTTGCGGCCCCCTTTGGACATGATCCAAATTTGAAAATCTTTTATATTCGCATTTAACTCTCAAATAACTTTCATTAGAATCTCATATTGGTAAACATGCCCATTTGAGGCATTATTTTGGGGTGGGGCGGCTCCCCGAGAATCGACCAAATTTTGGGACGCAAACCTTTAGTCCCTTTTCCACATCCAAAAACCTCACTGAGAATATCGGGCTCAAATTAAGTCGTTTAAGTATAGAGTTAATCTAACATCCAAACTTAAATGACCCTAGGTTAGGTTAGGTCTTCGCATCCGCGTAGGCCATCTATTGAGCCATTGTGATTCCTCTTGAACTATTCCTCTTCTTTCAGCAGTTAGATCTGCATGGAAGACAGGCTTCAACGCACATTCTCGTACCACTTTGCCGCTTCGATGAAGGCCTAGTATTTAACTGGGTTAACGCCTGTGAGAAAAAATAACTCAAGTATCCTATTTCTACTTTGGGATAGTGCAGGGCATTGACATAGGAAATGAAAACTGTCCTCCAAAGCGTCTATATCATGACACCATCGGCAGATAACATAATTTCTAGTGCCTATGCGAGACAAATGTTTACTTAGCTTATTGTGTCAAGTTATGATCCAATGACAGCACTTAAATACATCTTCTCCATCGACAATAGTGCATCTGCTTTGAACGTTCGTCCCACATCAGCTTTGTTTGCTCACAACCTACGCTTGCATTTTAGCGCTTCAACCAAGTTTCTTTGTAGCCCTCGCTGAGACCATAAAATATTTGCGAGAGGGGAGGATACACAAGGAGCAGATTAACTCCAGACTTAGCGAGTACATCGGCTTTCTCATTTCCCTTTATGTCCTTGTGCCCCAGCACCCAGCATAGGTCCTGGTCCCGACAGCGGACTAGGACCTTGGATCTCACACAAGTATTATTTTACGCCTTCAATGTTGCTTGACTGTCGCTGAAGATATGAATTTCTGATCGCTCGATATTCATAGACAACACAAGTTCCGCTGCTACAGCCATCCCACACACCTCTGCTTGAAAGATGCAATCATCCCTCATGCGCAAGGAGACATTGATATCGAGTTAGCTACAATAGATACCACACCCTGTTTCATTTTCCATCTTCATCTAACTGTAAAAATGTTAATGCCTGAAAACCTAACCCGCCCTTTCTGCCACCCCGCAAGGGTAGGTAACTTAATCCAAAATCCTTTATCCACCACGTTCAATTCCATCTGGAAGTCTGTCTGAGAGACCGCCAAGGTTTTATCCAATATTCGCAAATGTCTTGCCGGTGATCCGCGAATCAAGTCAAGTCAAGCTGCGACAATGTAAGAAGAGTTCTCTCCTCTACCTCCCTAATAAACAACTCCATAGGCTGTATTCCCAACATAACCTCAAATGATCCAGTCGCGGTGGTTCCCATAGCCCCAGACACAAATCTCAGTGCGACTCTATACACCCTGTTAAGGTTTCGGGCATGTGACGCAAAATCCGTCACCGTCCACCAGACGTGAGAGCCCTATGCCAGGACTGGCCTCACCACCGCTGAGAATAACCAGTGCATAAGCCTGGGCCTCATACCCCACTTACTCCCTAAGAGCTTCTGACACGAATACAATGCCGCAAACGCCTTTCTAATTCTCGACCCCATGTTCAGACTCTGACAACTGTAGAGTCACCCCCTGCAGCGTAGGTAATCTAAAGGACAGTATTCTCCGCCTACGCGTAAACAGGACCGAATCCGTCTTCCATGCATTCACACCCAGGCCGGAACCTTCGGCCTAAGTAGCAGTGCAGCCAAGTGCAAAAACTTCCGAAACCGTGTCCAAAAACTTCCCTGTGGCGAGAATAACCAGATCATCTGCGTGCGTACATATTCTAACACCAAACTTTGTCATTCTTTTAAGAAGACCGTCCATCACGAGGATCCAGAGCAGAGGTTATATCACCCCCCCTGAGGTGCTCCCCTAGTGACATTCTCCCTGCCCCATAGCATATTCATTATCCCTCCCCCTTACCCTCAGAAATGCCATATCTCGGAGATGGCATATCTCTGTGTGCTCTCATATAGTATCTTAAAAATAACAAGTAAAAGCGTGCTAAGTTCGGCCGGGCCGAATCTTATATACCCTCCACCATGGATCGCATTTGTCGAGTTCTTTTCCCGGCATCTCTTCTTGGGCAAAAAAAAGGATATAAAAAAAGATTTGCTCTTCTATTAGAGCGATATAAAGATATGGTCCGGTTTGGACCACAATTAAATTATATGTTGGAGACCTGTGTAAAATGTCAGCCAATTCGAATAAGAATTGCGCCCTTTGGGGGCTCATGAAGTAAAATAGAGAGATCGATTTATATGGGAGCTGTATCGGGCTATAGACCGATTCAGACCATAATAAACATGTATGTTGATGGTCATGAGAGAATCCGTCGTACAAAATTTCAGACAAATCGGATAATAATTGCGACCCCTAGAGGCTCAAAAAGTCAAGATCCCAGATCGGTTTATATGGCAGCTATATCAGGTTATGAACCGATTTGAACCATACTTGGCACAGTTGTTGGATATCATAACAAAACACGTCGTGCAAAATTTCATTCCAATCGGATAAGAATTGCGCACTCTAGAGGCTCAAGAAGTCAAGACCCCAGATCGGTTTATATGGCAGCTATATCAGGTTATGAACCGATTTAAACCATACTTGGCACAGTTGTTGGATATCATAACAAAACACGTCGTGCAAAATTTCATTCCAATCGGATAAGAATTGCGCACTCTAGAGGCTCAAGAAGTCAAGACCCAAGATCGGTTTATATGGCAGCTATATCAGGTTATGGACCGATTTAAACCATGCTTGGCACAGTTATTGGATATCATAACAAAACACGTCGTGCAAAATTTCATTCCAATCGGATAAGAATTGCGCACTCTAGAGGCTCAAGAAGTCAAGACCCAAGATCGGTTTATATGGCAGCTATATCAGGTTATGAACCGATTTGATCCATACTTGGCACAGTTGTTGGATATCATAACAAAACACTTCGTGCAAAATTTCATCCCAAACAGATAAGAATTACGCACTCTAGAGGCTCAAGAAGTCAAGACCCAAGATCGGTTTATATAGCAGCTATATCAAAACATGGACCGATATGGCCCATTTACAATACCAACCGACCTACACTAATAAGAAGTATTTTTGCAAAATTTCAAGAAGCTAGCTTTACTCCTTTGGAAGTTAGCGTGCTTTCGACAGACAGACGGACGGACGGACGGACGGACGGACGGACAGACGGACGGACATGGCTAGATCGACATAAAATTCCACGACGATCAAGAATATATATACTTTATGGGGTCTCAGTCCAATATTTCGACTAGTTACAAACAGAATGACGAAATTAGTATACCCCCCATCTTATGGTGGAGGGTATAAAAATTTGGTATGCAAATTTCGGATGGGGTACCTAGGGGGGGCTGCCCCACCCCAAAACCTACCAAACATATATTTAGACCAATCACGACAATATGGGACTCAAAGGAAAGGTATTTAGGATAAGAAAACGTATCTGATATCCAATTGTCGGACCAAGTGCTAGGGGGGCCACCCCAAGCCCCAAAACACCCCTAAATCGGGCATATTTACCGACCATGGCAATATGGGATTCAAATGAAAGGTATTTGCGAGTAGAATGCGAATCTGATATCAAAATGTGGGACCATGTTTCTGGGGGTCCACCCCTTTCCCAAAACACGCCCCAAACACGACCATGGGAATATGGGGCTTAAATAAAAGGTATTTGAGTGTAGAATTAGAATCTGATATCCAAATATGAGACCAAATGTTTGGGGGCCGCCTCTCCCCAAAAACCTCCCCCAAAGGGAACACATTTACGACCATAGCCACATGGGGCTCAAATGAAAGGTCTTTGGGAGTAAAGCACAAATCTGATATCAATATTCGGGAAAAGTGTCTATGGGGCCACACCACCCCCACAACACCACCCAAATAGTAAGTATTTTCTGACTATTGCAATTGAGGCTCAAATAAGAGGGTTTTTAAACTGGAACAAGAATCCGATATATATTTTCAAGGCCAACACACTGAGGCCAAAACACCCCCCAAGCTGGTCATGTTTGCCGACTATGGAAATTTGGGGCTCAAATTAAAGGTAAGTGGTAGTAGACCACGTATCTGATATCAACATTAGGGACCAACTGTTTAGGGAACGTCCCACCACCATAACAACCCCCAAATAGGACGTATTTGCTCACCAAGACAATTTGGGTCTTAAAGAGAGTAGAACTAAATATTCATAGTTTTTAGGGCCAATACCCCAAAAACGGACATATTTGCTGACATTTGCAATAAGGAGTTTAAATGAGATTAGAAAACTAATTTGATATACAATTTTGAGGCCAATGGAAATATGGGGTTCAAATAAATGATATATGAGAATAGAGCAAGTTGCTGATATATTTTCCGGGCTTAGTGTTTGGGGGACCACCCCAATCCCCAAAACACACCAAATTGGCCATGTCAATGTGGTGCTTAAATGAAAGGTATTGGGGAGTAGAGCAAGAATTGATACCCATTTTCGGGACCCATTTCGAAAATAAATATTCCAAGGAAACTTTTGTTCCATATAAAGTAAAAGAAGGCGCAGCGGAGCGGGCCCGGGTCAGCTAGTTGACTAGAAAAACCCTTTCCAGAATCGTATGAAGCTCTCTGCATAAAAAGCAGCAATACCTATTAGTTCAATTAAATGATTATAGGAGTCAATACAACATGTCCATATTTATATTTTAAACTTCATGATTAGAAGCCCTTCGATGACCTAAAGACTAAACACCTCTATATGTTTATTGTTACGATAGCAAATTCTTCACAACTTTACAGTGTCAAATATGTTCTTGCAACTTTGCTTATGTTTTTGCACAGATTTTCACTTTAATTTCCAGAATTTCAAATTTTTTTTTTTGCGGCATACTTCAATTGTCTGCTAACTATGCATTTTTGTTTTGGCCAACAAAACATTGTAAAAGACAATAAGTACTTAAAATAAAACTAAAATTGATAGCTCATAAATAAAAGAACACATTATAGAGAAAAGCAATAAATACTAGCAAATGTAAGAGAAAGAATATGCTTGGTTGGATTATGGGTTATAATGCAAGTGTTTAAGCCAAAAATAAAAAGAAAATAAAAAACATGGCCAGTCAGGCAGCCACTCAAAGCATTGCAAAACTCTCGGAGATGTATTGGCATACGTACCTGAATCAATATCTGTGGCCATCACCGTCACAACAGGTGTTCCAATTGAAACATTCTCATAAATCTCCATTGAATAGCTTATGGGATCAAAAACTGGCGGATTATCGTTGAGATCCACAACATTACAATACACCGTCAGGGCATTCGAAAGACTGGGTTGGCCATTATCTTGGGCCTGTACCACCAGAATGTAGTGTTGTACCTGAAAGTGGGTTAGAACAAATTGCGAAAAAAAAATTATGAAATTATTTACTTTTTTGTAACTTCTTTACTTTACAAAGGAAACACAAAACAAGAGGTTTTCTCAAATTTTTAAATAAAATTTATTTAACATGCATAAAAAATCATATTATTGTATTGCATACTTTGATATTCTTCAGGATTTTTAAGTATGGACATTCACCTTTTATAAAAAACTTTCTTTGGAATTAGTTTTAGGCGACAGGAGGTATGAAATAAGGCCCCAATGCAATAAAGCCCCAAACGGAAAATGAAATAAGACCCCAAACTTTTGTACATGAAACATAAACAACGATAATTGGGGCCATATTTCGTTTTATAAGGCTTTATTTCATTTTAAAAATTAGTGCTTAGTTTCGTATGAAAAAAGCCCCCATATTTGAAAATGACACAAAGCCCCAAACTTAATATTTGGGGATTTATTGCGTTCTACAAACTTTTAAAAAACAGAGCGCAACACATTTCGAAAGATCTGCCGGACATAAGTCAATTGTCCACTCATTGGGGCATTCATTTATTTTAAAATTGGGACTTTCATTCATATGAAATAATGACCCAAATTTTCGGGCCTTATTTCATTTTAGTTTGGGGTGATATTTCTTTACTGATATTTGTTTACTTTTAGGGAATCCATTTCATTATGAGATAAAGCTCCATGTTTGGGTTTTTAGTTCATTTTCCATTTGGGGCTTTGTTGCATTGGGACCTTATTTCATACCGCCAGATAAAATATCATAGGCAAAAAGTCTCATAAGCGAGTTTCATTTAAATATTTTCATATTGAAGTTGAATTTTTATACCCACCACCACAGGATGGGGGTATACTAATCTAGTTATTCTCTTTGGTACACCTTGAAATATTGACCTAAGACACTATAAAGTATATATGGGTTGCCCAAAAAGTAATTGCGGATTTTTTAAAAGAAAGTAAATGCATTGTTAATAAAACTTAGAATGAACTTTAATCAAATATACTTTTTTTACACTTTTTTTCTAAAGCAAGCTAAAAGTAGCAACTGATAACTGACAGAAGAAAGAATGCAATTACAGAGTCACAAATTTGTCAACGCCGACTATAAAATCCGCAATTACTTTTTGGGCAACCCTATATTCTTGATCGCCTCGACAATCTAAGTCGATCTAGCCATGTCCGTCCGTCCATCTGTCCATGCTGTGTTCTGTTAAGACTTACAACAACTGTGTTAAGTACGGTCTATAACCTGATATAGCTCCCATATAAACCGATCTCCCGTTTTGGCTTCTTGAGCCCTTGGGAGCTGTAATTTTTGTCCGATTTGGATGAATTTTTGCACGTTGTGTTCTATTATGATAGTCGAGATGACAAGATGAGTTATTGGCGCCTTCAAATAACCAATGGCCAACATCAGAGTCTGTTCCCAGGTTTGGGGCGTCAGGAGGCGAGCGTCGGATCTTGCAACAAGCGGCTGGCCATAACGAGGGATACATGTGCAATCACACAAAACCCATGTGGTTGGGGCGTTGGGCCAGTAAGCCGCCCCCGGAAAACTATAGGACTACTATGAGAAACAAAGGAATAGTAACAAATAAAAAGGCATAAAGTTCGGCTGGGCCGAACTCTGGATACCCACCACCTCTGGTATACATGTAAACCCCATTTCGCCATAGCCGTCCGTCTGTCCGACCGTCTGTCTGTCGAAAGCACGCTAACTTTCGAAGGATTTGGAAATTTTGCACAAATACTTCTTATAATTGTAGGTCGGTTGGGATTGTAAATGGGCCATATCGGTCCATGTTTTGATATAGCTGCCATATCAACCGATCTGGGGTCTTGACTTCTTGAGCCTCTAGAGGGCGCAATTCCTATCCGATTTGGCTGAAATTTCGCATGAGGTATTTTGTTATGACTTCCAACAACTATACCAATTATGGTTCAAATCGGTCCATAACCTGATATAGTTGCTATATGAACCAATCTGGGATCGTGAATTCTTGATCCTCAAGAGGGCGTAATTATTATCCGATTTGGCTGAAATTTTGTGCAACGGCTTCTCCCACGACATTTAATATACGTGTCAAATATGGTCTGAATCGGTCTTCAGCCTGATACAGCTCCCCTATAAACCGATCTCCCAAATCGGTCCATAACCTGACATAGCTCCCCTATTAACCGATCTGGGGTCTTGACTTCTTGAGCCTCTAGAGGGCGCAATTCATATCCGATTTCGCTGAAATTTTGCATGCGGTATTTCGTTATGGCGTCCAACAACAGTGCTAAGTATGGTGTAAATCGGACTTTAACCCGATATAGCTGCTATATAAACCGATCTGGGGTCTTGACTTCTTAAGCCTCTAGAGGGCGCAATTCCTATCCGATTTGGCTGAAATTTAGCATAAGGTATTTTGTTATGACTTCCAACAACTGTGCCAAATATGGTTCAAATCGGTCCATAACCTGATATAACTGCCATATAAACCGATCTGGGATCTTGACTTCTTGGGCCTCAAGAGGGCGTAATTATTATCCGATTTGGCTGAAATTTTGTGCAACGGCTTCCCCCATGACATTTAATATACGTGTCAAATATGGTCTGAAATGGTCTTCAGCCTGATACAGTTCGCTTATAAACCGATCTCCCAAATCGGTCCATAACCTGTCATATAAACAGATCTGGGGTCTTAACTTCTTGGGCCTCTAGAGGGCGCAATTCATAGCCGATTTGGCTGAAATTTTGCATGCGGTATTTCGTTATGACGTTTAACAACAGTGCTAAGTATGATGTAAATCGGTCTATAACCTGATATAGGTACCATATTAACCGATCTGGGATCTTGACTTCTTGGGCCTCAAGAGGGCGCAATTCCTATCCGATTTAGCTGAAATGAGGTATTTTGTTATGACTTCTAACAACTGTGCCAAATATGGTTCAAATCGGTCCATAACCTGATATAGCTGCCATATAAACCGATCTGGGGTCTTGACTTCTTGAGCCTCTAGACGGCGCAATTCCTATCCGATTTGGCTGAAATTTTGTGCAAAGGCTTCTCCCATGACCTTTAATATACGTGTCAAATATGGTCTGAATCGGTCTTCAGCCTTATACAGCTCCCCTATTAACCGATCTGGGGTCTTGACTTCTTGAGCCTCTAGAGGGCGCAATTCATATCCGATTTGGCTGAAATTTCGCATGAGGTATTTTGTTATGGCTTCCAACAACTGTGCTAAGTACGGTGTAAATCGGTCTATAACCCGATATAGCTGCCATATAAACCGATCTGGGGTCTTGACTTCTTGGGCCTCAAGAGGGCGTAAATATTATCGGATTTGGCTGAAATTCTCCCATGACCTTCATTATACGTGTCAAATATGGTCTGAATCGGTCTTCAGCCTGATATAGCTCCCCCATAAACCGATCTCCTTTTTTTTTACTTTTTGAACCCCTATAAGGCCCAATTCTTATTCGATTTCGCTGACTGTGGTCTCCAACACTCAATTGAATTAGCATAGCAATTCTTTTCTTTTATCCTTTGTTTGTCTAAAAAGAGATACCGGGAAAGAACTCGACAAAGGCAATCAATGGTGGAGGTTATATAAGATTCGGCCCGGCCGAACTTAGCATTGTTACTCTCTACGTTTTGTTCTTTTTTAATTACATTTCACACATTCTCCAAAAAAAAAAAAAAAAATTAGGGTGGTTGGAGAGAATGTAAAACAATTTGACTTACCTCTTCATAATCCAAACGGGCTGTCAACGTCAAAACGCCTGTTTGGGGATTCAAAGTGAACACATCATTGGCCCATTCCGAGATGACGGTGTATGTAACCACAGCATTGTTGCCCAAATCTGGATCTGTGGCAGTTATGATGCCAACCTGATAACCACGTGGGGCGTTCTCCGGTATATCAAATGAATAAACGGGCACATCAAATGCCGGTGGATTGTCATTCGTGTCGGTCACCTGTCGTGGAAACGAAAAACGGTAGAGATATAAAAAAAAACATTGAAAATGAAAATAAATTCCAAAAAAAATACATTTCGTTTTGTTTACATCCCAACAATGTTAACGATGATGCTTGAAACCACATAAAAAAGGAAATTAAAAATTATTAAAATTAAACGTATGTAGAGATATTTCATTTCGTTATGCATTCAGATGAACTCTAAAACTCTGCGGTTTGAGGGGGAGTAGGTGGGGCAAGTGCGAGAGCCTTTGGTGGTTTTCATTCATTTAAAAAACCGCATAAAACCAAGTGTTCTTAAGAAATGACTGGGCTTTTTAAGCTACGGCTGCATGTTTTTGCTGTGGGCTTCAGTTGGAGTTTGCTTTGCAGTAAAAGAACTTTGTTCTGAATGATCAGAAGCCGCAGCGAAAAAGGTGGAAACAGCTGTCATTTCGTATTCATGTCACGCATGCGTCTGCCAGACATAGCTGAGACTTGTCTGTTGGTGGAAGTGTTGTCTTCAGTTGCTTGATTTATAAAACAGCAAAGAACCAACCACACTATACAAACTTATTATATGTGTATGTCTATTTGTTTTCTTCTTTCTTTTCATTGCCAACTTGAACAAAGGAAAAAGTGTTAACAAAACATTGAACAAAAAACCATTTAAGTATAAAAAATCGTTTAGTTTTTGTTGTTGTTGTTGTTGTTTGCCTCCTTCTAGCTAGAGCCAGTCCACGAAGGCATCTCAAGTTTTACCATGGAAATCACCAAGAATATGGAGAAGTTTAAAGATTTAACCAAACTAGGCAGTTTCTGTTGTTATGATAATTTTGTTAAGGTATTTTGAGCATTGAATAAGCAGTTTAGTGCTCTCATAAAAGGGTTTGGTTTTCATAAATTTTAAAAACGTTTTTTGTTTTGTCTGTGGTCGAGGTTAACAACTACAAAGAGATTGCTCTTCACCATTTTGACATTACATCTTCGTTGTATGAATCATGTTCTGCTCTGCTGTTGCACCAAAATAAGTTGTTTGAAAAATCTAATTTACTATACATGCAACGTTTTTCCCTTTATCAGTGCACAATGGTGGCACATCATTTCTGAGAGAGTGTTTAAGTAGGCACGTACATATTTAGAGATGCTTTGTTGTTAAACTAGCCAGGAAGCTACTTAAGTAATTGAATTGAGCTTAGATTTTAAGTCTAGTCTTGCCTGGCGCTGGTGGTAATCCCAGTGGGGTGATTGGTGATAGGGCATCGGTGGCCCGTGCTGGACGGGAGGCTAGGATCAGGAAGGAGTCGATGGAGCTATTGTCTAGTGATAGTGGTGGGGAAGATGGCAAGCACCTTAAGCTAGGTTCGCCTGGTGTGGCGTTTGTGAAGGAGAAGGTGATGCCAGGTGGCGACTTTCCATCTGGCAGTAGGAAGTAAGCTGGTGTGTTTGATGGCGCTGGTGGTAGTGCCAGTGCGTTTTTTGGTGGCATTGCCAATGATAGGGCATCGATTCCGAGGAAGGCGCAGCGGGAGAGTAGGGTTCGTAGGGGGCGTTTGCATCCTTGGAGAAGCAGGGAGTCACAGTCGGCGAGATGATGGAAGTGACTGATGCCTTGGAGGAGGTGATGCCAGGTGGTGAGTTTCCATCTAGCGGTAGGAAGTCAGCTGATGTGTTTGATGGCGCTGGTGGTAGTGCCAGTGCGTTTGTTGGTGGCGTTGCCAATAATGATAGGGCATCGACTCCGAGGAAGGCGGAGCGGGAGAGTAGGGTTCGTAGGAGGGCGTTTGCACCCTTGGAGAAGTAGGGAGTCACAGTCGGCGAGATGAAGGAGGTGACTGATGCCTTGGAGGAGATGATGCCAGGTGGTGAGTTGCCATCTGGCGGTAGGAAGTCAGCTGGGGCGTTAGATGGCGCTGGTGGTAGTGCCAATGTGTTTGTTGGTGGCGTTGCCAATAATGATAGGGCATCGATTCCGAGGAAGGCGGAGCGGGAGAGTAGTGTTAGTAGGCGGGTGTTTGCACCCTTGGTTGCTGGTGTGTTTGATGGCGCTGGTGGTAGTGCCAGTGGGTTTGTTGGTGGCATTGCCAATGATGTTAGGGCATCGATTCCGAGGAAGGCGGAGCGGGAGAGTAGGGTTCGTAGGAGGGTGTTTGCACCCTTGGAGAAGCAGGGAGTCACAGTCGGCGAGATGAAGGAGGTGACTGAAGCCTTGGTGGAGACGGTGTATGAGGCTGTAGTGAATGGCGCTGTGGCAAGGAGGTTGATCCAGTATGCTGGCCAATATGAGGAGCTCCTCATGCGCCTTATGCTGGATAATGACGCTTTAAAAGAAGTTTTCGGCATACGAAGCTATAATTGCTCGTGCCGCGGGCAAGAGGAAGGCGGTGACAACTTCCGCGTAGGTTGTCAAGAAGGTTGTAGAGGAGGTGGGACCCACACTTGGTGTGAGGGTTCACGGGGTCCGTCCGACTCGAGATGGCGGGGCGGTTATCCGCACCCCCTCGTTGGCTAAGAGGGCAGTGACAACTTCCGCGTAGGTTGTCAAGAAGGTGGCCGAGGAGGTGGGCCTCACACTTGATGTGAGGGTTCTCGAGGTCCGTCCGATACGAGATGGCGGGGCGGTTATCCGCACCCCCTCGTTGGCTAAGAGGGACCGCATTAAGGCGAACGAGAAGTTCGCGGAGTTGGAGTTGGAGGTAGAGGTCCGTGAGAAGCTGGGCCCAAAGGTGGTGGTGAGTGATGTGCATGCTGCCATAACTCCTGAAAAGTTCATGGCAGAATTGAACTTCCCCCACTTGAAGGAGAGGATGAGCGAGAATGTTTTTCGTCGGTAGGTGCAATTGGCTTCTGCGCCTTGGAAGCCTTAGGATAGCGCTGTTGGCGGATAAGTTGTGGAGGAGGGGACGTAAGTGAAGTGGTTCCGCTTCACCGACCGTATGCAGGATGCGGTCTTCGCATGCCACCGTTGCATGGATTTCGACCACAGGGTCTGGATCGACAGACATTACCTGATTGAAAGGTGATGTCTGTCGACGTTATGGATTGGGTGGACATGTGGCTTCGGCCTTTTCGAACCCCGTTCATTGTAGAAATTGTTTATTCAAGGGATTGCAGGCGGATCACATGATGATCTCCGCGGCCTGTCCGATCAATGAGGGTTTGGCGGCTAGGGCCAACGATGGGCCTCATCATGGGGATTAAATGTCATCAATTTAATTGCCAGCAGTCTAGAGCAGTGTCGCAGAAGTTAGGTAATGTCATGCTCTGCACTGGTTGCTGGGTGGCGCTGATACAGGAACCGTATGTAGTGGATGGTAGTGTTATAGGACTGCTGGAGGGGATGCGAGTCTTTACTGACCGCGGGGGCGACTCTGCGATAATTGTAAATGACAGCGACATCGACTATACGGTGGTAAGCTATAGCCAGTGGGGAGTCTGCATTTCTATAGAAAGGCGGTGTGGTAAGATGTTCTTGGTTAGCATCTATTGCTGGTTTAGGGCCTACTTGGAGCCCTATCCTAGGTATATGGATACTGTGCTACAACTTACGAGTAGCTATCCGCTCATCTTAGGTCTAGACGATAACGCAACCTCCCTGATGTGGTTCTCGAAAATAACCCAGCATTCATTTGGTCATGAGAATCGCCATCGTGGGCAGTTACTCAGCGAATGACGTCGCACAGTGGGAGAAAATCGAAAAAAAAGACTAGTTACAAAATATGCCGTGTGAGAACGGGTGGAGATATCTCTATGAAATTCGAAATAGTTAGAATGGAAAAACCCCTCGATTTCGGAACCATCTTTGCTCGAACCATCTTTGCCGAGGTGACCACATTTAGGGGCCTGCCAAAAGGCGCCCGGATAACCTAGGGTCTTCAAGTTCTGCACACAATCTCGTTTAATGCTTACCAGTTTAGGTGAAGAGTTTGTGATGAATGGGGCACAAGTGACTATAATCCAATTGAGATTATGGTCACTTCCAGGGATCAACGGAGATGTATTTAAGACACTGACGAGAGATAACCAGATTGGCAAGATAGACAAATGAATGAGCACGGTGTATGAGGTGCTCCTTGGTAGACGTCGAAAGGTTAAATCGCGTAAGGTCAAGTGGTGGACCCGTCCGCTCGAAACTATGCGGCCCAAAGTCAGGCGTCTGAGGAAGCGATTCCATAGAACCAGAAGTTCCAATGCTGAGGATCTTGTCTAACGCCTGGAGGTCACCTGGCATGGATGGTATGTCTGGACAATGTGTAAAAGCATCTGGGAGCCTATACCTGACCATGTCGAGTTAAACTTCAAACGATGTGTGGAAAAAGGCTATTTCCCTCGTAGCAGTGCATGAGTCGCAGTCCTTTTGAAACGCCCGATCGATTGAGGAGCAATCCAAAATCTAAACGGGGCATTAGTCGCCACCCCGTGCTTGCAAAAAAAGGGGGGCTACGAGGAGGGTACTTCTCCGTATCAGTTCGGCTTTCGGGAGGAAAAGAGCACTGTGGATGCCTGGATCGATGTGCAGAACTATGTGAGAGAGACGAGAGCCAAATATGCCCTTGGCATATGACGGGACATGGCTCCTTTAATGCAGTTTTGCATCTGAGGGACTTGTTCACGACTGATCTGTGCGACTGTGGGAGATCTGAGGACTGGAGGGATGTGTTGACGGAATGCCCGTATTTATTAGGAGACGGACAAGACTTACTGGAGGCGTGAATATACGCTAGTAATCTATGACGGAGTATTGCTGTACTGGAGCGACCGAGTGACTTAGTACTGCGCATGACATGGCCTGGCACCTGCCTTGCCCATGTTGATGTCGGGTGTTTACTCTTCGTTGAGGATGGCCGCGTTGATTGTTGAGTCCCATGTGGGAGCTGATATGTGTGGCGTAGCCCGTGAGGGCTGCCGTGTCCTGCTTGAGTTGGTGTACATCGTCGTGGTGTATATTGTTTTTGTGCATACTCATGTCTGCTGACTATAGATCGGCTTAGGGCGATTCTTTTTTCTAGGTGACCAGTCCGAAACTGTTTGGGGTTCAACTGGTTGTCTTTTTAAGTCTTTTAAAGCAACGCAGTCAGACCGCAGACTTTAGTCAGGTACTGCGGGTATCAGGAGCCCCTGGAACTTCGATTCCAATCTGTCAATGGAACGGCCTCAGTGGGAAGTAGCGTGGTGGCTGTGGTTTGGACCCAAATCGCGGGTAGAGCATAAGCTCGGCGTAGATCAGAAGGAGTTTGATACTCCGCTCATAACCAAGGAGATTAACACGTCCAAATACGTGGAATAAAATTGGTACAGATGTGTAGGTTACTACATGTGGGGGCTTTGAAAGACGCATTATATTCACCCTTGGGCCTTGGATGTTTGGGCCATGATGTCAGGCATCTGCATTTAACACGACATTCTTGTCTCTTCTTCAGTCTTTTCTGTAAATGTAGCAGACAGGTTCAAATCCTTTCTCAGTCAGCAACCGTTAGAGGTTGTTTATGATGATCATCCACAGGAGTGCCACTTTCCACTTTCTCCCTTATATTTATGTCATGGGACCAACAATTTATCCACCTGTTCCTTAGCATATGGTTTATCCAGTCTCTACGGACCGCATTCAACCGATACAGACCTAAGGATTGGATCAGTGTGTCGGTCCGCACATTGTTAAAAGCCTCCTCGATGTCAATGCATGTCACCAATGTGTACGTCTTGACATTGAAGGATTCTTTAATTTTATGCATAAACCCCGTGCAGGGCTGCCTGCACAACCATTGGTTCCCTAGTAAATATGCTTTTTGGCAGTGGGTGATGGTCTAATAGCCTGCTCCCTGTTCTTTTGTTTGCACTGAGTTTTCCTTTCTTCGGTAATGGTTCCATGGTCGGGTCCCTGTTTGTTAGGCTGCATTGCGTCTCCCATCCCTGCACTGACTGGTGTTCCAATATTAGGATCTTTGCCTATCCTAGTCTTCCGAATCTTGAGAGAGTCGGTGATGGTTCCATAGTAGGGACCCTGTTCGTTAGGCTCTATTGGGTCTTAAGACAAAAGTTCAATGAAATTTCTTTTAACGACAAAATTCCTTCTAACGACCAAATTTTAATGAATTTTCAAGTCTTGTGAAATTTTCGCTGGCATACACATTGTGACAAAAAACGATACTGTGGTTTTGCAAATCTGCCACAATATTTGCTGAGAATAGACGTAATTACAAAATTTAAGTGAAAGAGGAAGAAAACTATCCAAGCTATTGGTATACTTTGAGAAAATCAGAAAAAAAATCTGCAATGTTTACAAGTCACTCTTTAACTCCAAGCAAACCAAAAATTTTGCTAAGGATATGTTGATGCATTTCTTATGGCAACGAAAAATTCATTGTTTCGTTAGAGCTGCGAATTAGCCTTGAAAGCGAAATTTCAAAGAAATTTTTCTGTAGACAAAATATCAATAATTTTTTTTTTAACGACAAAATTTCAATGAAATTTTTTCTAACGACAAAATTTCAATGAAATTTTTTCTAACGACAAAATTTCAATGAAATTTTTTCTAACGACAAAATTTCAATGAAATTTTCTCTAAAGACAAAATTTCAATGAAATTTTCTCTAAAGACAAAATTTCAATGAAATTTTCTCTAAAGACAAAATTTTAAAGAAATTTTCTCTAATGACAAAATTTCAAAGAAATTTTCTCTAATGACAAAATTTCAATGAAATTTTCTCTAATGACAAAATTTCAATAAAATTTTCTCTCGTGACAAAATTTCAATAAAATTTTCTCTCGTGACAAAATTTCAATGAAATTTTCTCTAACGACAAAATTTCAATGAAACTTTCTCTAACGACAAAATTTCAATGAAATTTTCTCTAACGACAAAATTTCAATAAAATTTCTTCTAAAGACAAAATTTCAATAAAATTTCTTCTAACGACAAAATTTCAATGAAAATTTCTCTAATGATTGATTTGAATAATATTCAAAATTGGTTTAAAGCCTTAGCATTTTCTAGATAAAGATGTCTTACTTAGGTTAATGTTGTACAACTACAATAGAATGACTCACCTCAATTTCAGCAATTGTCTCGGTATGCTGCACCCCATCACTGACACGAACACGTAGCTTATAATTATCCTTTATCTCACGATCCAAGGTATCTTTCAGGCGTAGTTTTCCCGTATCGGGTTCCAGCAAAAACTTTCCATTATCACCACCCATTAGAGAAAATGTCAAAGAGCCCAAAGTGTCGGGATCCCAGGCACGTATGGTGGCAATCAAGTGACCAGCTGTCAAATCTTCACTAACATTGAATGACAGTGGTAAATCACGGAACACTGGTGGACTATCGTTTTTATCCAAAATCATAACTTTCAGCTGAAATACAACGACAAACAAAGAAAAAAAAGGAAACCAAATAAGTAAAAAAACAAAAATTTAAAAAGCAAAAAATTATAAATAAAACATAAAAATAAATTTTAATGGGTCTCAATAAACTTATTAAATAAAGCTTAAAAGCCCATGCAGGAGAGCGGGTAGAAATTGCTGAAAAGAAAAAAAATAACACAAAAACCAAGGAGGGAAAAAGGTTACATACAATATTTTCTTTTAATTCAATTATACGTAAAATGCTATCAACTGTAAAATCACACAACACAATCTCCAAGTGCCCATCCGCCCGTCAGTCTGTCTGTCCACCCGTTCGAATGCTTGGCTAGCTAGCTAGCTGGTTGGCTGGCTGTCTGTCTGTCCTCTTGCTGCCAGACAGTTGCAATCGAACGTTTTTCTGGTTGTGGCCAGGCATCAAAAGTGATGTTGTCCATCATGCCACCCAACACCAAAAACATAAAAACCACAATAACAATAACAACAACAAAACAGCAAGGAGAACGCCACACAATATGCGGTGGACGGTAGTATCGACAGCCACCACACTGTTGGTTGTAAAAAAAAAGCTCCATATGGGAAGTTACGACTACCATTGCCCATAGTAGTGCCGCAGAGTAGTAGTACCATAAAGGTAGACTTTGGTCAGTGGGTAAGTTCCCTCTGTCAGCTCCCAGCCAGCACCAAGTTATGGTACGCTTGTTTGTCCATCTGTTTTATAAGGGGCACGTACTGGCAGTAGCTGCGCATAGAGCGAAGGATGCTGCTGTCTTAACTGAGTGAGTGATACATCATCTTTGCTATGTTGTCGTTGTCATCATCATCATCATCGTCATTGCCATCGTTGGCAACCCCAAAAGCCTGATGAAAATAATGATGAGGACGACTGCGACTTTGACGGCAATGGGAATGGGGATGATGATGATGATGATGATCGTTCATCATCACCATCATTTAAGTTATTGCACATATCACAAGACTTGCGTTGAAAATTGTTATTGAAGTAATAATATAATTATAGCTTAAAAACTAAGGTGATGCTACCTGCAAACAACAACAGCACACAGCCAAAGAGCTGCAGTAAACACAGTGAGCATAGATCTTTAAAAGGAAATAACAACATTCATTTGAATTTCTACACAGACTCTCGTAGTAGGGGGATGCATCTGTGTATCGGCAAATGGAATCCTTAAATATTAATTTATGCATGTTGTTGAGCAAAAAAAAACACAAACCTAGTTCAGCATTTAAGACACAAATGTTATTATGTATCGACTCCATATTAGATGACTTATCATTGCTGCCAGTTAAAAAGTTGCTCACTTTTGGCATAGACATTAGTGGGGGAACATATAATTATATTAATTTAATTAAAATATTGTCTTAGATTAAAATATTTTGTCTTTAGAGAAAATTTCATGGAAAGTTTGTCTTTAGAGAAAATTTCATGGAAATTTTGTCTTTAGAGAAAATTTCATGGAAATTTTGCCTTTAGAGAAAATTTCATGGAAATTTTGTCTTTAGAGAAAATTTCATGGAAATTTTGTCTTTAGAGAAAATTTCATGGAAATTTTGTCTTTAGAGAAAATTTCATGGAAATTTTGTCTTTAGAGAAAATTTCATGGAAATTTTGTCTTTAGAGAAAATTTCATGGAAATTTTATCTTTAGAGAAAATTTCATCGAAATTTTGTCTTTAGAGAAAATTTCATGGAAATTTTGTCTTTAAAGAAAATCTCATGGAAATTTTGTCTTTAAAGAAAATCTCATGGAAATTTTGTCTTTTGAAAAAAGTCATTCCCCTAGACACTTGGTGCCGAATGTTGATGTCAGATTCATGGTTCTACTTCCAAATACCCTTCATTTGAGCTCCATTTTTCCATAGTCGGCAAACATGACCGATTTGAGGGATGGGGCGCCTACTCAGTGACATGGATTTAAAAATATATATCAGATTCGTGCTATACTCTAAAATACCTCTTATTTGAGCCTCATATTGCAATGGTCAGCAAATTCTTCCTATTTAGGTGGTGTTATGGGGGTGTGGTGGCCCCATAGACACTTTTCGCAAACATTGATATCAGATTCGTGCTTTACTTCCAAAGGCTTTTCATTTGAGTCCCATATTGCTATGGTCGTAAATTTGTCTTCTTTGGGGGATTTTATCGGGTATGGGCGGTCCCCCAAAGCACTTGGTCCCACATCTGGATGTCAGATTCGTATTCTACTCTCAAATGCAGTTTATTGAATCCCCATATTGCCATGGTCAGGTAAGTCCTGTTTGGCGGGTGGTTTGGGTAAGGGGTGGACCCCCAGAAACTTTGTCCCAAATTTGGATTTGTTTTGGGGAAGGGATGGACCTCCAGAAACTTTGTCCTAAATTTGGATATCAGATTCGTATTATACTCGCAAATACCTTTTATTTGAGTCCCATATTGCCATGGTCGGTAAATATGTCTGATTTAGGGGTGTTTTGGGGGTTGGGGTGGTCCCCCAAACACTTGGTCTGACAATTGGATATCAGATACATTTTCTAATCTTAAATACCTTTCATTTGAGTCCCATATTGTCGCGATTGGTGTATATATATATTTGGTAGGTTTTTGGGTGGGGCGCCCCCCTAGGTACCCCATCCGAAATTTGGATACCAAATTTTTGTATGTAGGTTACCACCCACCTCCGAGATCTGGCGTTTCTAAAAATTAGGGCAAGGGGAAGGTCCGCTCCCTCTTCAGATATCAAAAAATGTAGTACCCTATTTTAATCGCGGGATCATTATGCACCACCAGCGAACATTTCAAGAAAATCGGTTCAGCCATTTCTGAGTATATGAGGAACACATAAACAAACAAAAAAACCTATTGTACAAACAAACACAAATTGATTTTTATATATAAGAGAAGATTCCGGTGTTACTACAGAAGGAAGCCAACTATCTCTAGCCCTAGCTGGCCACAATTTTCACAGAGTGTCTAGCACTTGCATACACTCCGAAAGCCTGGCAGAAGCGAAGCTGCTCAAATACAAACAGCACGCCTATGTCAAGGGAAGATCGGTAGAGAATGCCATGCACGAGGTTGTGCATAAAATAAAAGAATCCTTCAATGTTAAGACGTACACATTTGCCGCATGCATTGGCATAGAGGGAGCTTTTAACAATGTGCGGAACGACACACTGATCCAATCCTTAGACCAGTACCGGGTGACCCGGTCCTTAAAGACTAGATAAACCATATGCTAAGGAATATGTGAATAAATAAAGAAATTGGCACAGGGCACGCTACAGGGGGCATTTTGTCGCCACTCCTATGGGTGACCACCACAAATTACACCTTACGGTTGTTGACTGGGGATGAATTTGAACCCCTCTACTACGCAGACGAACCCCTCTACCAGAGATGAGTGAGACAGCTACTGCGGCTATGACACTTAAGGCGATGGGAGAATGGATAGGTGCATGTCATACCATAGCGGTTTAGTGGAGGCGACGATAGGAAACCTGAAAGGAGTCGAAGAAAAGAAGCCACTGTGTTGTTTTTACTCCTGTAGGAGAATGTTTGGTAGGAACTGGGCAGTTAACCCCAAGATGGAGTCCCACCAATAGGTGGAGACTAGTATGGAAGAGGGCTATGTATGAAAAAAGTCGTGCGTGGGAGTTTGAGAAGTTCCAGAGACTGGCCTGCGGCGGCGTCACAGGAGCACAGAGATCTTCACCACAGGCAGGTCTGGAAGTGATGCTCAATATGCATCCCATTGAGGCATATATTCGAAATTGCGCCGCCAAGGTCGTGCTTAGGCTGAGAATGCTCGTTATGCTGAAGGAGGACGGGTGCGGCCACGGTACAATGCTGGATGCCATGGATGCTGAAGGTAGACTGAAAAGAATCTCCGACTACCTAGCACCGAGACAGAAATGAGTGGAGGACGAATGCTGTGTTTGAGGACGATGAGACCGCCATCTTCACTGATTGCTACTGAGAAGTTCCAGAGACTGGCCTGCGTCGGCGTCACAGAAGCACAGAGATCCTCACCACAGGCAGGTCTGGAAGCGATGCTCAATATGCAGCCCATTGAGGCCTATATTCGAAATTGCGCCGCCAAGGTCGTGCTTAGGCTGAGGGTGCTCGGCATGCTGAAGGAGAACGGGTGCAGCCCCGGCTGGATGCCATAGATGCTGAAGGTAGACTGAAAAGAATCTCCGACTACCTAGCACCGAGACAGAAATGAGTGGAGGACGAATGCTGTGTTTGAGGACAATGGGACCGCCATCTTCACTGATTGCTACAAGATGGAGTCAGGGGATCGGTAGAATGCGCCAGGAGGGGTACGTCTTTGCGGGACGAACCATTCATCTTGTCATTTGTCGAGCTTCTGAGCTTAGTAGATGAAATGGCCAGTGCGGGCTCGGTGGCGAGTTGGGACTCAGTAGATGGACGCCACACAGCTAGAGTTCTGGCAGGCCACGCCATCAACCGGAGGAGGACGAAGGACAAGATGGACTCAGGGGGCGTACGAATACGTCAGGATGCGATCCTCTTCGCAGGGCGAACCCACCATCCGTCTTGCAAACGTGTCACTTATCGAGCTTCTGAACTTAGTAGATGAAATGGCCAGTGCGGGTTCGGTGGCAATTTGGGACTCAGTAGATGGAAGCCACACAGCTAGGGTGCTCTGGCCTGCCATCAACCGGCGGAGAACGAATGAATTATTGAAGTTCGTTAAGAGGTCGCTGAACACCTTAACAGGGGTCATAACCGTACACTGTGCCGTAAGGACCAATTGCGGCGCGCATGGGACTACCGAACAATGAATTCTGCAGAAGTTGCCTTGATAAGGGTGAGGAGGAAACTGGGCAGCTCTTGTTCTGTTCATGCCTGTGTATGTAGGGGCGCAGGCTCTCGTTCTGGGTAGGCGGTTTTTTTTAGGGTATAGACAATCTTGCGAACATTCCTTTGGGAAGTCTCCTGAAATTCGGGGACGGGACCGGATGGTTTAGATGGGAGGAGCGATGAGTTCCGGCGAAGGCTCATACGTGCTTACGTGAGAGGGGAATGTTCACCACCCGCTATAATTTTCCATTCTTCCTTTCTTCTTCCTTCTTCCGAAGGTGTAAAGCTAGCCGCTTGAAATTTTGCATAAATACTTTTTATTAGTGTAGGTCGGTTGGAATTGTAAATGGGCCATATCGGTCCATGTTTTGATATAGCTGCCATATAAACCGATCTAGGGTCTTGACTTCTTGAGCCTCTAGAGGGCGCAATTCTTATCCGATTTGACTGAAATTTTGCACATAGTGTTTTAGTATCACTTTTAACTACTGTGCTAAGTATAGTGCAAATCGGTCCATAACCTGATATAGCTGCCATATAAACCGATCTGGGATCTTGACTTCTTGAGCCTCTAGAGAGCGCAATTCTTATCCGATTGGAATGAAATTTTGCACCATGTGATTTTTTATGATATCAAACAACTGTGCAATGGATGGTTCAAATTGGATGATAACCTGATATAGTTGCCATATAAACCGATCTTGGGTCTTGACTTCTTGAGCCTCTAGAGAGCGCAATTCTTATCCGATTGGAATGAAATTTTTCACCACGTGTTTTGTTATGCTATCCAACAACTGTGCCATGTATGGTTCAAATCGGTCCATAACCTGATATAGCTGCCATATAAACCGATCTTGGAGCTTGACTTCTTGAGCCTCTAGAGGCCGCAATTATTATCCGATTTGCCTGAAATTTTGTACGACGGATCCTCTCATGTCCATCAACATACGTGTTTATTATGGTCTGAATCGGTCTATAGCCCGATACAGCTCCCATATAAATCGATCTCTCTATTTTACTTCTTGAGCCCCCAAAGGACGCAATTCTTATTCGAATTGGCTGACATTTTACACAGGTCTCCAATTTAATTGTGGTCTAAACCGGATCATATCTTGATATCGCTCTAATAGCAGAGCAAATCTTTTCTTATATCATTTTTTTGCCTAAGAAGAGATGCCGGGAAAAGAAGTCGACAAATGGCTCCATGGTGGAGGGTATATAATATTCGGCCCGGCCGAACTTTGCCCGCTTTTACTTGTTTAGAGTCATTAGGTGTAGCATTAAAGTCAATGCATCCGGCCATAACCACAATGTTAAGACGCATAAGTGAAGCATTAAAGGAAATCAAATGGTGTTCTCTTTGTTATGATGCCCCAACAAGCCAACCTTTGAGTCCGGCTGAGTATTGAACAGCAGTTGGATTTTTGGAGCGCCTTCCATAGGTCTGACAGCTGCCGTATACAGGCAATGTATGACAAGTGGTGTGAGCCTTAATTTTTTCAGGTGTATAAGGCTAGAGTCCAGTTTTCGTCCTCTCCAAAATGTTGAATATGAAGTTAAATTTTGAATCCAGAATCCTTGGGCTTTCAGTTATTGCAACATTCTTCACTCCAAAGGAGACCGGTGACGTCATGGGTACTTTATATCTCCTCCTAAAAAGATCACTTTTACTCTTAGACAGGTTAACGGGGACTGCGCTGCCGCGCATAGAGCTTTGCAAAGGATGCTATGTTCCATTCTTCTTTAGTGCGCTGGAAACATGCGATGTGGACATTCCTCTTTAGATGTTTTCTCAGATGCTGCCATGGCGTAGCTTCTTAGTCTCACAAATATGGATTCGGGGAAGGATTCTTTGGTATGCGAGCGTGTGGCCACTGTAGCGCAGAGGTTAGCATGTCCGCTTATGAAGATGAACGCCCGGTTTCGAATTCTGGCGAGAACATCAGAAAAAAGTTTTCAGCGGTGGTTATCCCATACCTTTCGGTATGACAGCCATGTATAAACTTCTCCACAAAGAAGTATCGCATTGCGCCACGCCGTTTGGACTCGGCTTTAAAAAGAAAGACCATTGAGCATAAAGTTGAATCGGACTACACTCATTGATATGTGAGAAGTTTTTCTGTTGCTTTCGCCCCTGTTTGCAAATTTTGCATTTGCATGTGGGTATCTTCTATAGACCACCTTAGCGCAGGGGTTAGCATGTTCGCCTGTGACGCTGAACGCCCGGGTTCGAATCCTGGCGAAAGCAACAGAAAAACAATTTTCAACGGTAATTAACCCCTCCTAATGCTGGCCACATTTGTGAGGTACTAGGCCGTGTAAAAACTTCTCCCCAAAGAGGTGTCGCTCTGCGGCACGCCGTTCGGACTCGGCTATAAAAAGGAGGTCCCTTATCATTGAGCTAAAAACTTTAATTGGACTGTACTCATTGATATGTGAGAAGTTTGCCCCTGTTCCTTAACAGAATGTTCATGGGAAATTTAGTGGTAGAAGTAGTCGTAGCAGTTGTTTATACCAAATTTCATAGACATTACAAGTTTATTTTCCCACATTGTGGAATTTTTTATATGATCTCTGTCTCTCTGGTGTGATTAAAATAATTTGATGTAATAAGGAATTATTTAACATTTTGACTTAACCTGCAATAAAATTACTAGCACTACCAACAAAGACATTAAAATGACACCCGAAAATGTAAAAGTGAGCGAAATGACAGACTTGCTATCCAAAAAATAGAGATAAAAATCTGCTAAATTTTAAAAAAATAATCAAAAAAAAGAAAAAAATCAACTGCAATTCCTATTGCGATAAAAAAAAAAAAAAAAACAAAACGCTAACATGGCACGAAGCGACACGGCACAGTTTAATAAGCAACAAATTCAACTACAACTAGAGGGGACTGTCTGCTTTGGTGAACATTTTTTTTTCCAAAGAAAAATAAGAAAAACAAATTTTATTTTCTTAGCACTGTTTACCTACCAAATGAACGTCAGGCAAATCTAATAAAAACCTTGAAGTCAATCTATGCTTATAACGATTTTAATCTATGTGCTAAATATTTAGCAGTGTTTTTTATTTGAATGCTAAGGGGGCCTTTGACGGTTGTAAACATGATTTGCCAGAGCAGAGGTGTTCGTTCAACAAACGAACGCCTAAGGAAAACTAAGGAGCATACATCATTCAATGCTGGACGAGTGCAGAAGAAAAAACGGAGAGACGCCAAGTCAGTCGTATGTCTGTCCATAAAATTGGCTGTTTAGCGAAAAGTCCGTCCTCTGCTGTCAGTTTGTCAATCTGCCCCTTGTTGTCTATGCAGCATCTATGAAAATTATTTTTTCTCTAAGCCTTGGCAACATTATGAGAAAAAAAAACCAATAAAAAAAAAACGTATTTGGTGACATTTTGACAATCGAGTGTTATGTCAATCAAGTTGCGGTGGTTTTTCCTCCGGCCTGTCTGTCTCCCGATCTGCCGCCAGTTTTGCGGTGTGTTTTTCTAAATTACTTTATCATTCATTAAATGTTATTTGAATAATTTTTTGTGTCTTTAACTTTTGTTTTTCTTTGTTTTTCTTGGGTTGTTGGAACGGCATTTTTTTAATCTCATAGATACTTATCGGAAATTACCAACCAATTTCCAGCTTGTTTTGTGATATGCAAAAAAAGATAAGTTTTCATTATTTCATTCATCATTACTGGGAGGAGGAAGAGTTGCAAAGTTAATTTTGTTTATAGCGCTTAGCATTAAGAAAGCTAGACGTAGATGTAATTAAGGCAATCACATTAAAAAGTTTGATTAGGTACGCACAATGACTGGTAAGGAAACACTTAAACAAATTGTGGTTACACTTTCCTCGTGAAACTTTCCAGCACATGGTGCTGGAAGAGGAGGTCACTGATTTGAATTGGTCGGGGATTTTTAAATGGAATTTGGTTCTGGGTCAAGAATACTTTGACTCTTTAAAATCTTCAGGATCTGATAATGGTATGGCTTCCAGGCTTAGGAATATACCTTCTACCTGCATCAGCAATTCATATATACCTGTGAAATGAAGGGCAAAAGTAAAGGACTTTAGTCCTATTACTATATATCATCCTTCAGGCTAAAGATTCCTGAAAGTTTTAAAAGGTACATATTTTAAGGTGACCATCCTAGAAACCGGCGATATTAACAACCGCTCCAATATAGCAAGAACAATTCCATAGAAGGTACATATTTTAAGGTGACCATCCTAGAAACCGCCTATATTAACAACCGCTCCAATATAGCAAGAACAAGCCCATAGAAACTCTACCTGCATCAGCAAATTCATTTATACCTGTGAAATGGAGGGCAAAAGAAAAGGAATTTCGTCCTGTTGATTATCATTCTTCAGGCTAAAGATTCCTGAAAGTTTAATAGCTACATATTTTAAGGTGACGGTCCTAGAGACCGCCTATATCAACAACCGCTTCAATTTAGCAAGGACAGCCTTTTATGACCCAATCGGCCACATATGTGTATTTTTAGATTCTCTCGCTGGCAAGCAAACTAGAATGGTAGCATTTATTAACATTAAGTGCTGCTGAAGGAGCTGAAAACTCTACTCATCAATACTGCAAGGCAAATTTGCCCATCAACATTCCACTAAGGAACTGGGGCAAACTTCTCATATACCACTGAGTACTGTCCTATTTAAATTTTAAGCTCAATGATAAGGGGGCTCCTTTTTATCAAACGGCGCACAGTGGAAGAATACCGAAAAAAACGAGTAAAAAACAAATAAAAGCCTGCTAAGTTCGGCCGGGCCGAATCTTATATACCCCCCACCATGGATCGCATTTTTCGAGTTCTTTTCCCGGGATCTCTTCTTAGGCAAAAAAGGATATAAGAAAAAATTTGCTCTGCTATTAGAGCGATATCAAGATATGGTCCGGTTTGGACCACAATTAAATTATATGTTGGAGACCTCTGTAAAATGTCAGCCAATTCGAATAAGAATTGCGCCCTTTGGGGGCTCAAGAAGTAAAATAGAGAGATCGATTTATATGGGAGCTGTATCGGGCTATAGACCGATTCAGACCATAATAAACACGTATGTTGATGGTCATGAGAGGATACGTCTTACAAAATTTCAGTCAAATCGGATAATAATTTGCGACCTCTAGAGGCTCAAGAAGTCAAGATCCCATATCGGTTTATATGGCAGCTGTATCGGGTTATGAACCGATTTGAACCTTATTTGACACAGTTATTGAAAGTAAGAATAAAATACGTCATGCTAAATTTCAGCCAAATCGGATAGGAATTGCGCCCTCTAGAGGCTCAAGAAATCAAGTCCCCAGATCTGTTTATATGACAGCTATATCAGGTTATGGACCGATGTGAACCATACTTGGCACAGTTGTTGGATATCATAATAAAATACTTCGTGCAAAAATTCATTAAAATTGGATAACAATTGCTCCCTCTAGAGGCTCAAGAAGTCAAGACCCAAGATCGGATTATATGACAGCTATATCAGGTTATGGACCGATTTGAACCAAACTAGGCACAGTTGTTGGATGTCATAACAAAACACGTTGTGCAAAATTTCATTCCAATCGGATAAGAATTGCGCACTCTAGAGGCTCAAGAAGTCAAGACCCAAGATCGGTTTATATGGCAGCTGTATCAGGTTATGGACCGATTTGAAGCATACCAGGCACAGTTGTTGGATATCATAACAAAACACATCGTGCAAAATTTCATTCCAATCGGATAAGAATTGCGCACTCTAGAGGCTCAAGAAGTCAAGACCCAAAATCGGTTTATATGGCAGCTATATCAAAACGTGGACCGATATGGTCCATTTACAATACCAACCGAACTACACTTATAAGAAGTATTTGTGCAATATTTCAAGCGGCTAGCTTTACCCCTTCGGAAGTTAGCGTGCTTTCGCCAGACAGACGGACGGACGGACATGGCTAGATCAACATAAAATGTCGCGACGATCAAGAATATATATACTTTATGGGGTCCCAGACGAATATTTCGAGTAGTTACAAACAGTAACTATACCCCCCCATCTTATGGTGGAGGGTATAAAAACAGAGCCCTGGGGTACACCTGCGGTCAATTTGTGCTTATTGGGTGAGAACCCATCTATTATAACGACTCGAATAGTGCGATCTCTGAGAAAGCTCGAAACAAATCGAACGAAGCCATTACCGACACCAAATGCGACAAGTTTTGATAGTAGTGCACCATGCCAGACTCTATCAAATGCCTTGGATATATCCAGAGCCACAACCTTACTCTCACCAAACTGGTGGATTGAGCGACTCCAATGTTCCGCCAGAAGTGCCATGAGGTCACCCGTAGAGCGATTTCTGCGGAACCCATACTGTTGGTCGCTAAGAAGGTCATTACCATAACCCGCCTGTTGTCCTCAATCTCTCGAAGACTCGGCCTATGGTCGAATGAGTATAAATGACAAAGATTACTGTCATCCGCAAATGAGTAGATCGGATTCTATGTCTGACCCAACAGATCGTTGATGAAAATTAGAAAAAGAGAAGGAGAAAGAACAGAGCCCTGGGGTACACCTGTGGTCAATTTGTGCTCATTGGATGAGAACCCATCTATAACGACTCGAATAGTGCGATCTCTGAGAAAGCTCGAAATAAATCGAACGAAGCCATTACCGACACCAAATGCGACAAGCTTTGAGAGTAGTGCACAGTGCCAGACCCTATCAAATGCCTTGGAGATATCCAGAGCCAGAACCTTACTCTCACCAAACTGGTGGATTGAGCGACTCCAACGTTCCGACAGAAGTGTCATGAGGTTGCCCGTAGAGCGATTTATGTGGAACCCATACTGTTGGTAAATACCTCACAAGATGGTGATTAACCACGCTCTCCATGCCCTTGCAGAGAGCGGAGTATATCTCAATTTGCCGATTATTCGCAGGATTGTTTGCCTTACCCTTCTTGGGTATTGGCTGAACGTTAGCAACCTTCCAACGCGCCGGGAAGACTCCCGCATGGTAGGCAAGGTTGAAAAGGTTGCGGAAGGCAAGATTGAAAGGTCCTTGCATTATAATATGGATTGAATGGGCCTTAGTCCAAAAACGGCCCAACGGGCTCTGCTGGTGGCCAAATGGGACTCAAATTTAAGGTATTTAAATTTGATCCCCTCTACAGGGAATATGTAGCCTATTGATAGCAATCTGGTGCAGATCATCTGGGTCTCCAATGAAACGGCTTTACGAGTTGAGAACGGCATTGGAACATGGAACTTAATCCTGTTATTCTTTTCTATCCCCAAATGGACATGTTTTCCGTAAAATACCTAAAAGAAGGACAAGTATGTAGACACGGAAGAACTTAAAAAGATCCGGAAGTCGATTCCACATACGAACGGTTCGGGCGAAATAAGAATTCTCTCTATGATGCATTGTGCGGTCAGCTGGCCCCAATCAATTACAAACGGGTGTGAGTTCCTGGAATGTCTAGTATCCCTGACATACATCCTTACATCAGGAATAAGAAGACTAATATCAGACGAACACACACCATAAAAGTACCGATAGAACAGCGCCAAACAACCCACATTGCGACGATGATGAAGGGAGGCAATAGAGTTATATAAGACCCGTTGACATTTTTGCTGAGTAGGGTTATGTTCGGAACATCTTTGAATATAGCTGTTAACCGATCTGCCCATAAAAGGCACATTTACTAGCCTGTTTAGATGCAAGTTGGAATAGTCAAATGCCTTAGACTTCCCGACATACATATGTGGTAATTATGGTTTAGGTCGAAACAATAGACTCCAATTTTACCCAATGAGACCGTAACCTAACCTAAAATACTTTTCTTGTTTCTAATTTCAGGTAAAAAAGTCGAAATACAGTCATCTTGATTAAAATACAATATGTTTGGTTCTTATGCATAAATGAAGCACGAACGATGTATGTGTCTTAAGTCTTTTGTTTGAAAATTTGCAATAGTTCAAAAAGCTACAAACAGAGTGACCACATCATTATAACTTCCATTTCATTCCAATTAAAGGTAATTAACGCATGTTCTTTTGCAATCCTCAATTTGTTTGAAAATTTGAAAAACCAGATGGAAATATGCAAACTATGTGCAGCTTAATGAATATTTTGTCAGATTAGAAAAAAAAGAAAAAATATAAATAGACAGATAATGCCAACATGCCAAAATACTAAGGAATTCATGCCGACTTTGGGCTCCATCAAAATTTCCACAAGTGTATGCGTGTATATGGTTTACTGGCTACATCTGCACAAGTCCGTAATCAAATGCATATATTTTTCTACTTAGCTGCAGACAGTTGCTCAAGCAAATGGTATTAAGTCAAGGGCGTAGGAGAAAGGGGTGTTAATAGAAGGCTTCCAAATGCAAATGAAGACTTATTCATTCACACGTAAAATAAGATATCAAATACAAATTGCAAATTTTGCCCATGAACATTCCACTAAGGAAAAGGGGCAAACTTCTCACATATCAATGAGTGCAGTCCGATTCAAGTTTAAGCTCACTGATAAGGGACCTCCTTTTTATAGCCGAGCCCAAACGGCGTGCCGCAGTGCGACACCTCTTTGGAGAGATGTTTTACATGGCATATTATCTCACAAATGTTGCCAGCATTAGGAGGGGAAAACAACCGCTGTAAATTTTTTCGGATGGTCTCGCCAGGATTCGAACCCATGCGTTCAGCGTCATAGGCGGACATGCTAACCTCTACGCTACGGTGGCCTCCAAATAAGATATCTCTTTATATAAAAAGGAACAATATCAATAGGAATGATCTGAAATTCTTGGAGGCCACCATAACGCAGTGGTAAGCATGTCCATCAATGACGCTGAACGGGATTCAAAACCCAACAGAAAAAATTTCCAATTTACCTTTCTTAAGCTGGTGACAAGTTGGTGAGGCACTATGCCAACTAAAAATTTCTCCCCTAAAAAGGTGTTCTCCTGCGGCACGCCGTTCGGATCCGGCTATAAAAGGGCGGTCCCTCATCTTTCCACACTTCAATTGAAGAAGAAGCTCCAGCAAAGAAGTCTTAAGAAAGCGACCATAATAACAAAGGAGACCAAAACTCCGGAGTAAACCTGGAGACATGATATTTCAGACTCCGGCTAACCACAAATCTACAGCCAAATTCATGCCTCGTTTTATGGCAGCTATAATATAGAGCTTCGCATAGTGGGAGAAAATCGAACAAAAATTAGTCAACATATGCCGTATAAGAACTGGTAGAGATATCTCTTTGAAATTTGAAATGGTTAGAACTAAGGTGTTATCGAGATCGTGCGCAAAATTTCAAATTCAAAAAATTCTAAGAAAAAAAAAACGACCAAAAATATATCCTAGTAATTTATATTGAATTTTGCAGATAAAAGTATTCTTAAAAAAACCAAAAATAAATTCTGCCCGAATTTTTTTTTCCAAAAATCCCCAGAATACCACTTTCGGCCAAAGATGGCTTCAAAGTCGGCATTTTTTAGTAACTTTTCTGTGGAGGCTACAAATAGGTGCAAAAAATTTTTGGCTTTGAGGACATTTGGAGTAAAAAACAAGTAAAAAGGAGTTAAGTTCGGCCGGACCGAACTTTGGATACCCACCATATATATATGTAAACCACCCACCATATATATATGTGAACCGGGTATATATGTAAAAGCACCTTTCGTCATAATCCGTTGAAAAATGCATAATTTTTGCCCTCATAGCAGCTATACGAAATATGGTCCGAATTGGACCAAATTCGACACGGATATTGAGTGGTCTAATAAGTACAAGTCAATGTTTTGTAGAACAACTATTGGTCTTTTTGCTAGCCATATCCAAATATAGATCGATCTGAAGCATACACGATACGGATGTCGAAAAGCCTAACCTAAGTCACTGTGTCAAATTTCAGCGAAATCGGATTACAAATGTGGCTATTATGGCACCAAGACTTTAAAACGTGAGATAGGTCTATATGGCAGATATATGCAAATCTGAATCGATCTGAGCCAAATTGAAGAGGGATGTCGAAAGGCCTAACGCAAGACACTGTTTCAAATTTTGGCGAAATCGGACAATACAAAACGTCTTTTATGGGCGCAAGACCTTAAATCAAGAGGTCGGTCTATATGGCAGCTATATCCAAATCTGAATCGATCTGGGCCAAATTGCAGAACAATGTCGGGGGGCCTAACCCAACTCACTGTCCCAAATTTCGGCGACATCGGACAATAAAAGCGCCTTTTATGCGCCCAAAAACTTAAATTGAGAGATAGGTGTATGTGGCAGATATATCTAAATCTGAACTGATCTGAGCCAAATTGAAGAGAAATATCGTAGAGCCTAACACAACTCACTATGCGAAATTTCGGCAAGATCGTACAATAAATGCGCCTTTTATGGGCGCAAGACCTTAAATCAAGAGGTCGGACTATATGGCAGCTATATCCAAATCTGAATCGATCTGGGCCAAATTGCAGAACAATGTCGGGGGGCCTAACCCAACTCACTATCCCAAATTTCGGCTAAATCAGACAATAAATGTGCCTTTTATGGGCCCAAAAACTTGAATTGAGAGATAGGTGTATGTGGCAGCTATATGTAAATCTGAACCGATCTAAGCCAAATTGAAGAGGGATATCGTAGAGCCTAACACAACTCACTGTCCCAAATTTTGGTGAAATCGGACAATAAATTCGCCTTTAATGGGCGCAAGACCTTAAATCAAGAGGTCGGTCTATATGACAGCTATATCCAAATCTGGACCGATCTGAGCCAAATTGAAGAGGGATGTCGAAAGGCCTAATGCAACTCACTGTCCTAAATTTCGGCGACATCGGACAATAAATGCGCTTTTTATGGGCCCAAAAACTTAAATGAAAAGAACGGTGTATGTGGCAGCTATATTCAAATCTGAACCGATCTGAGCCACATTGAAGAGAAATGTCGAAAGGCCTAATGCAACTCACTGTCCCAAATTTCGACTAAATCAGACAATAAATGCGCCTTTTATGGGGCCAAGACTTTGAATCAAGATATCGGTCTATATGGCAGCTATATCCACATCTGCAGCGATTTGGGCCAAGTTGAAGAAGAATGTCGAAGAGCGCAACACAAGTAATTTTCCCAAATTTCGGCGAAATTGGACAATGAATGCGCCTTTTATGGCCCTAAAACCTAATTTCGTCATTCTGTTTGTAACTCCTCGAAATATTCGTCTAAGACCCCATAAAGTAAATATATTCTGGATCGTCATGATATTTTAAGTCGATCTAGCCATGTCCGTCCGTCTGTGCGTCCGTCCGTCTGTCCGTCCGTCTGTCCGTCCGTCTGTCCGTCCGTCTGTCTGTCTGTCCGTCCGTCTCTCCGTCCGTCTGTCTGTCCGTCCGTCTGTCCGTCCGTCTGTCCGTCCGTCTGTCCGTCTGTCCGTCCGTCTGTCCATCCGTCTGTCATCTGTCTGTCATCTGTCTGTCCATCCGTCTGTCCGTCCGTCCGTCGGTCCGTCCATCTGTCCGTCCGTCCATCTGTCCGTCCGTTTGTCCGTCCGTGTGTCAGTCTGTCCGTCCATTCGTCTGTTCGTCCGTCTGTCTGTCCGTCCGTCCGTCTGTCCGTCCATCTGTCCGTCCGTCTGTCCGTCCATCTGTCCGTCCGTCTGTCCGTCCATCTGTCCGTCCGTCTGTCCGTCCGTCTGTCCGTCCGTCTGTCCGTCCGTCTGTTCGTCCGTCTCTCCGTCCGTCTGTCCGTCCGTCTGTCCGTCCGTCCGTCCGTCTGTCCGTCTCTCCGTCCGTCCATCCGTCCTTCTATCTATCGAAAGCACGCTAACTTTCAAAGGAGTAAAGCCATCCGCTTGAAATTTTGCACAAATACTGTTCATTAGTGTAGGTCGGTTGGTATTGTAAATGGACTATATATCGGACCATGTTTTGGTATAGCTGCCATATAAACCGATCTTGGATCTTGACTCCTTCAGCCACTAGAGGACACAATTCTTATCCGATTGGGCTAAAATTTTGCATGAGATGTTTTGTAATGATTTCCAACAGCTGTGTTAAGTGTGGTTCAAATCTGTGCATAACCTAAGCTAGCTGTCATATAAACCGATCTGGGGTCTTGACTTCTTCAGCCTCTAGAAGGCGTAATTTCTATCTGATTTGGCTTAAATTTTGCATGAGGTGTTTTGTTATTATTTCCAAAAGCTGTGTTAAGTGTGGTTCAAATCTGTGCATAACCTAAGATAGCTGTCATATAAACCGAGCTGGGGTCTGGACTTCTTCAGCCTCTAAAAGGCGCAATTTCTATATGATTTGGCTCAAATTTTGCCTGAGATCTTTTGTCCAACAACTGGGCTAAGTATGGTTTAAATCGGTTCATAACCTGATATAGCTGCCATATAAACCTATATTAAATCTTGACTTCTAGAGCTACTAGAGAGCACAATTCTTATCCGATTTGATTGAAAATTTGCAGGAAGTGTTTTGTTATGGCTTCCAACAACTGTGTCAAATATAGTTTTGATTGGTCCACAACCTGATAAAGCTGTCATATAAACTGAGCTGAGATCTTGAATTCATGACCCTCTAGAGGTCGCAAATATTATCCGATTTGGCTGAAATTTTGTACAGTGACTTTTCTCATGACCTTCAACATAGGTGTCTTATATGGTCTGAATCGGTCTTTAGCCTGATTTAACTCCCATATAGCCCGATCTACCTATTTCGCTTTTTAAGCCCCTAAAGAGCGCAATGTTTATTGAAATTGGCTGAAATTTTACACAACGTATTCTACTATGGTCTCCAACTTCCGAATCGAATGATAACTTGATATTATAGCTTCAATATCATTGCAATTCTTTCCCTTTATCATATGTTTGCGGAAAAAGAGATACCAGGAAAGAACTCGCAAAATGCGATCAATGGTGGAGGGTATATAAGATTCGGCCCGGCCGAACTAGGCCCTCCCTTATGATTGAGTTTAAAAATGGAATCGTTCACTACTCATTCCTTAATTGAATATTATTTAAGGCATGAATGAATTATATTGGGTTGCCCAAAAAGTAATTGCGGATTTTTCATATAGTCGGCGTTGACAAATTTTTTCACAGCTTGTGACTCTGTAATTGTATTCTTTCTTCTGTCAGTTATCAGCTGTTACTTTTAGCTTGCTTTAGAAAAAAAGTGTAATAAAAGTATATTTGATTAAAGTTCATACTAAGTTTTATTAAAAATGCATTTACTTTCTTTTAAAAAATCCGCAATTACTTTTTGGGCAAACCAATAGAACTTCATCACACTTGAACAAGGCAAATGGAGGTCTGGCTTTAATGGACTAAGATTTTTGTCCTCCCCCCCCTACTTAGTTTAACTTCTACGCCCATATACAAAGTAGTTCTCTAAGTGCCCATTGCTACTACTTTGGCTTCAGAAGATGCTTATTGTTTAGCCCATTGTTGATGTTGCACATTAGATGAGTGTCAGTTATTATTAATAACAATAATATGCAACACCGTCATTTTTATAGCCTTAAGTTATATTTCAATATTACCACATACACATGATTGTACAAAGGCCTGCATGCATGTATGTGGGGTTTCTCTTTGTGATTCTAAGTCAAATCCCACCGACAGATTCATAGATCTTCACATACTTAGCATATGGGCTGAGGGTAAGCCAGCATAGAATCGGTGATGGTTGTTTTTGCAGCAGCCGCCACCAATATCATCATTGCCATCGTATATATGTTAGGCGATCTACAAAAGTCGCTATCGTTACAAGCACAGCACAGCAACTCCAATCGCGTGCAACCACTATAGCCCCTAAGAGAGAGAGAGAGCAAGCAGCAAAACTAATGATGGCATTTCGGTAACGCAGTTTTTGCATATGAATCGTTATGGCGCAGTCAGGCGCAGCTACAAATGGATTTTTAATGATAAGTAATGAAAATTATATGATTTTTTATATATACTTCATCCAATGTTTAGAAACGCCAAAAGTAGGGACAGCTTGTGCAAGGCTAACCACAAAGAATGGCCAAATAGCAAAAGGCAAGACAAATTTAATAACATCTCGGCTTAAAACATTTGCATGTGAAAATATTTGAGCTAGAGTCAGGCAAGAGATTTTAGAAGCCTACTTTGCTACCTAACCATTTTAAGAGTATTTTAATGTATTTTTGTTTAGAGAGCATAAATCTTGGAAGAACACAGGAGATTCTTTTTGTTTAATAATCAATTAGAACACAACAAATAATCATGGTAGTCAAATAAATCATATGAAAAAATAAAATGGATTGAACAACGGCATATGTGTGAAGTTTATATGATAAATATGTTAAGGAAGTTAGTTTGGATATTCCGCTTTCTTTTGTTTATTCTTCATTTCTAAAAGAAAAATATGGGAGTATGGATTTTTTTTAGTCTAGGAATGCTCTTTGTAAGCGCCTTCTATTAAGAACCTTCAGACCTCTTGTTAGAGGCTAAACAAATGAAATTCTAAACCATTATTAGAACCATCTAAACTCAAGCCGAGTATGGCTTGGATTGGTTCAAAATTAGACAAAGGTGCCTTAAAAGGAAGTATTCAAGTTTAGTATTCAAGAACTCTGTCTGGGCTTGGCCCCGCTTATTAGTGTTGGTCCTACCCCACGAAATGTGGTGAGAGTTCGCATCGCACTCGATTAGTGCCATGTTTCCTGTCTGTTTTGCTTTCTTCACCAGCTGTTGTAACTCCTACGTAGGTGGCGGTCGAAGAGTCGAAAAGCAGATAAAGTGGTGCCTGGTATGCCCCACCGTCTTCCTGTCTCTTCACTGTTGCATTCGACGTTGACAAATTTTTATGACAAATAAGGCAGATCCTCATCCGAGTACCAGTATTAGCATGGAATAATTGGTAGTTGATGTGGTTCAGTCCAGAAACTTTGTACCAGGTTGTCCATGGCTCCTGCATTAAGCCAACATGAATCTTGCCCTTGCTGATTTTCTCCATTGGAGCGTTTGTAGCAGTCTCGCTCCGGTGGAGGTTTATCTGGATTACTTCAATCATGGGTCCTCCAGAAGATGGGCATCTTGAGAGTAGGTGATGTTCCCATCGTCTGTTCCCTGTTCTTTAGACTTCATTGACTTTCCTGTCACTGCACTGCCTGATGTCATCGTATTAGATTCTTTGCTTAGTCTAGTCTTCTGACTTCGGTAATGGTTCCATGGTCGGGTCGCTGTTCGTTAAGATGCATTGGGTTTCCATTCCCTGTACTGCCTCATGTTTCAATACTAGGATCTTTGCCTATCTTAGTCATCCAAATATTAGGTAAATGAGCTTTTTGGGAGTAGGTGATGGTACCATCGTAGGGAGTAGGTGATGGTACCATCGAGTAGGTGATGGTACCATCGTACTCAACTGTACTCAGTTTCCATTCCCTGTGCTGCCTGATGTTTCAATACTATTGGGTTGCAATGTATACTAATGGAATAGTGGATGAGTCTTTTATCAAAACGGTAATTTTCCCAATTCACAAAAAGGGCAATGTAAATGAGACGAAAAATTATCGTGGAATATCATTCATGAACTCTGTAGCAAAAATATTCATGGGAGTTCTTAACGAAAGGCTGCAATTGTGGATAGAGGAAAGAAATATTTTAGTCGAATATCAGGCAGGCTTCCGAAAAAAGTACTCAACTACAGATAACATATACAACCTAGCGTCAATAGTTCACATTAAGCTGGCAAAAAAAGAAAAAGTATACGCATTTTTTGTGGACTTCAAAGCCGCATTTGACAAGATATCCCGAAGCCTACTTATCTACAAATTGCACGAAATGGGCATATCAAATAAATTTGTTACAATAATAGAAAATATCTATCAAAACACCCAATCAGCTATATGGACAGGAGAAGAATTATCGGATTATTTTCATACCATCTCGGGAGTAAAACAAGGCTGCCTTTTATCTCCACTGCTGTTTGCACTTTACGTCAACGACCTACATGATAGTCTGGGAGGAGGCTTGAATATAGAATGGCTGAACATAAGAGTATTACTATATGCGGACGACATTGTAATTCTGGCCGACGACAAGACGGTACTACAAAACATGATATCCAACTTAGAATACTATTGCGCAAAATGGAATCTGGAGGTTAACATGGACAAATCCAAAATAATTATTTTTCGAAACGGCGGACGAATATCTGACCACGAAAAATGGTATTTTCACGGAGAAGCGATAGAAATTGTTTCTGAGTATAATTATCTTGGTGTTATAATTACACCGCAAATGAAATTCCAAAAGCATGTTAAAAGTCGTAATGCTCAAGCAAAAAGTGCAATAAACATGACTTGGAAAGCATTTCTTCAAAAGAAAGATATTTCCTTGAGCCAAAAATGGAATTTATATCTGGCGGTTAGCAGATCCATACAGTCCTACTCCGCACAAGTCTGGGGATTTGGAAATTTTGAAGAAGTAGATAAGCTACAGCGTTTTTTTCTGAAACGAGTTCTGAAGCTACCCGAAAACACCCCAAATTATGCTATCGCTCTTGAAACCTGCATAGAAAATAGTCATATATATACGCTACAACTGCATATGAAATACGTGGGCAGAACTATGTTTAAATATAATCGAGATCGACTACCGCATCAGCTATCTAAAATTCTACTGAACAAACAACTGTTCTGGGTTAAAGAATTAAATGAGTTTGACATCCACGTAATCGATGCAAGCATCAATGAAACTACCTGGAATGGAATAATAACATCGCTCACTAACCATCTAAATGCGTGCAGTCGTACAAAATATGAACAGAAGGCAACACAAAGCAACGAAAGAATTTATAAACACCTAGACTACACTAGGGGTTCTGAATATATATCCGATCGCTACACTGAAGATGATATAACTTGGATACTAAAGGCAAGATGCGATTTGATATACCTCAATGGAAGCCAATACACTGCCAATTCTAATGAAATTACCGAATGCACATTATGTAATATGCGAGCAAAAGAAAACATTCAGCATTTCTTAGGAATATGCCCAATACTGCGAGGATACCGGATGCAATTTTTTGGCAAAATTAGTTTAACTGACAGAGAAATCATAGATATTCTAGATGGCAGAGGAGCCTTGGATTGGATAAACTTAGTGAAATATTTAAAAAATGCACTGAAGTATAGAAAATTAATAATCACTGAATTCACATGAAATTTAAACATAATGTTCTCTTTACCAAATCTCAAATGTTTGTATTAAATTTACCGGCTGACGACACTAAGTCAAAGCCGTATATCTTATTTCATAATCTAATATTCGAAGTACGATTTATTTTTTAAAATGAAATGAATAAAGATACTACTACTACTACTACTATTGGGTTGCCCAAAAAGTAATTGCGGATTTTTCATATAGTCGGCGTTGACAAATTTTTTCGCAGCTTGTGACCCTGTAATTGCATTCTTGCTTTAGAAAAAAAGTGTAAAAAAAGTATATTTGATTAAAGTTCACTCTAGGTTTTATTAAAAATGCATTTACTTTCTTTTAAAAAATCCGCATTTACTTTTTGGGCAACCCAATAGAATCTTTACCTATTTTAGTTTTCTACTTCTCTTAAGTTAATGGTGATGGTACCATCGTAGGATTACCGTTCGTTAGGTTGCATTGAGACTCCTGTCGCTATCCAAGTCTTCTGAATCTTGAAGTAGGTGATGGGTACATTGTTGGGTCCTTTGTTTGTTAGGCTATGTTGGTTCTCTCGCCACTGCACTGCCTGATAATTTAGTATTAGGATCTTTGCTTATACTAGTCTTTCCAATATTAAGAGAGGCAGTGATTGTCTCGTCGTCAGCCCCTGTTTGTTGGGCGGTATTGAGTCACCTGCCACTGCAAAGACTGATGCCTCAATGTATGAATTTCTGCATATCCCAGTCTTCCAAATCTTGAAGAAGACAGCCTTGCTTCCATTGTGCGCTATGCCTTTGCAAATCCAAATTTGCCCATGAACATTCTACTAAGGAACAGGAGCAAACTTCTCACGTGTCAATGAGTGCAGTCCGATTCGAGTTTAAGTTCAATGATAAGGGGCATCTTTTTTACGATAAGGGGCATCCTTTTTATAGACGAGTCCGAACGGCGTGCGCAGTGCGACACCTTTTTGGCGCTATGCCTTTAGTCTTAGCCAAGCTTGTCACGGAGATATGATCAATGCCAATCACAAGGAGAGTTCCTTCCTCCTTCTGCTCCCTGTGGAAGACCTCCCACTTCTCTGCGACCAAACCTTGGTTTTGCTTGCCCAAGAATCCCAAACATGCGTTCCGTCGCAAATTTACTGCCCCATCCCTTGATGAAGACCGTCGCCTTTGTGAGCCGGGGGATGTCCATCTTTTTCACAAGGCCGAGCTTTGCGCCCTCCCAGGGAGTGTGAATACCTCTGAGGAACTGTATGATGGTATCAATACATTCCACCGACCCAAAAAGTAGGGTAAATATGTCCCCTTTATATTCGCAGCTCATGGGTGAACCCTCTACGGAGTTCCACACATGTTCGAAAATCCCATCGTTAACCAGATCCTCTACAGAGTTCCACACATGTTCGAAAATCCGCTCGTTAACCAGATCCTCCACTTGGGATGCACTGCCGATATTGATGACTGCATAAGTGAGCTCATCTCTGTTGTGCTTCCTTGCAACTCTGGCTTAACTGGGCGGCTCCTTACCATTCTCAGCGACCATATTGCCTTTCCGTGATGGCTGTGGCCTCCTTTTGGAACCCTCATGGGTGAACCTTTTACAGAGTTCCACACATGTTCGAAATTCGATCGTTAACCAGATCCTCTACAGAGTTCCATACATGTTCGAAAATCCGATCGTTAACCAGATCCTCTACAGAGTTCCGCACATGTTCGAAAATCCGATCGTTAACCAGATCCTCCAGATTCAGAACTAGGGATGCACTGCCGATATTGATGAAGTCAGCTCGTCTCTGTTGTACTTCCTTGCCACTCTGGTGTAAGAGGGCGGCTCCTTACCGTTCTCAGCGACCATATTCCCCTTACTTGATGGCTGTGTCTTTATTTTGCAAGCCACAGTCCTCTATGAAGACTCAGGCGCCGTGCGCGCTTCCTTTGTTCCTATTCCGACATTGTCTATCTCCGTAGGACACTGTCTGGAGTCTTCATTGCGGGATGGCTGGCTTTTTCTTCTTCAACATTTTAGCAGTGTTATGCTCGTCGGGAGATCAGATTCTCTTTCCAGCTTCCGTAAGTGTTTGGAATGTCAGCTCTATCCCTTCCAGCATCCTGCACTTTCGCCCCATTGCACTGCCGGTACGTATTTCTCTGTCTCCTTCGTCGTGCCCCGGATCACTTTCTCGGTCTGCTTGTAAGCTTAGCAAAGCCATCGCTTACTTCTGCCGTCATCCCGCTGCCCTCATGTCTCGATTCGGCTTCGATGACTGTTTCATTGACTCCGTCGCTTTCTGAATCCGAGTCGGAAACACCAGCTTTACATAAAGGTTGGGGACGAACTGTGCATCTCTCTGGTTTATCCGTCTCTTCCTCATTAATTAGTCTAACAACTAGTTGTGCGCTTGAAGCATTACTCTCGACTACAGGTGCCAAGGCACCCACACCTATAGGAGTGGAGGAGAACACACTATGGTTTGACGCCACTACCGCAACTTTTGGCCCTTTGGAGTTCGTTTCTAGACTGCTCTAAACCTACTTTAAAATTTTTCGCTATAGGTAGTACCTATTCACTGAGGGTCACTGAGGAGTTTGTCGCGATGGGCTACCAGAAATGAGGACCAACCCAGCGAAGACGGAGCTGGTGCTCTTTATGCGTAGATATAAGATACCGAAGTTCAGACTCCCGTCCTTTGACGGGGTCACCGTGCGGCTGTTGAAGGAGGAAAGAAGCCGTAGGGCACTGTGCGCTTTTTACTCCTGCGGGAGAATGTTCGGTAGAAAGTGGGGGGTGACTCCCAAGATGATTTATTGGATGTAAACGGCCACCTTGAGACCAATACTGGAGCACTGGTATGGTGAGACGTCGTAGGGAAGGAGTTCGAGAAGGTTCAGAGACTGACTTGCGTCGGGATTACAGGGGCGCTGAAATTCGCACCGCATGCAGGCCTGGAGGCGATGCTGGATATGCAGCCCACTGGGTCCAATATTCGGAACTGCGCCGCCAGGGTTGCGCTTAGGCTAAGAGAGCTCAGCATGCTGAAGGATGATGATTGCGGCCACAATTCGATTCTGGGTGTTATGTATACCGAGGCAGTCTACCCAGGAGGATCTCCGACTATCTGGCAAAAATGCCGACTGGAGTGAGGCTTTTGCGATTCATTTTCCTGAGAGAGATGAATGGAGGGCGGATGGTATACTTGAGGAATATGAGACCTCGATCTACACAGATGGTTCCAAGATGGAGCCAGGCACTGGATTGGGGGTCTACTCTGATGCACTCAATATCTGTATGTCTCTGAGACTGCCGTACGAGTGTACGGTCTTTCAGGCAGAGGTCTGTGCCATTGCAGTGGCCGCAAAAGAAATTCTGGCAAGGGACCTAGTGCCCTCGAAACTCAGAAATTATGTGGATAGTATGGCGGCGCTCAAGGTCTTTGGGTTGAGGATGATGAGATCGAGATGCGTGGCGGACTCTTTGGAATCCCTGGATAGGCTCCGGACCCACGATGTGACGCTGACATGGGTTCCTGAGCACGATTGGATTTCAGGAAATGAGAGAGCGGACGAGTGCACCGGGCGCACCAGTCACCCGTCTTGCCTACGTGCCATTTGTCGAACTACTGAACACAGTAGAAGGGATGGCCAGGGTGGCGTCGGTGGCGAGGTGGGACACGGTAGATGGTTGCCAGACTGCGAAGGCGCTGTAGCCGGTCATCGACCAGAGGCGGAGGAGGCAATTGCTGGCGTTCGATAAGAGGTCGATGAGTACTCTGATAGTGGTCATAACCGGACACTGTGCCATAGGCCGCATGGCGGCGCATATGGTGATACCACACAATATCTTCTGTAGGATTTGCTTCGATGAGGATGAGGAGGTGACTATTGAGCACTTGTTTTGTTCCTGTCCGGGTCTGCACAGACGTAGGCTCTCCTTTCTGGGGAGCTGTTTCTTCTGTGATCTGTGGAAACGTGCGAATGTACCTCTGGTATCTCTCCTGAGGTTTGTTGAGGGAACAGGATGGTTCCGACAAGCGGGGGAGGGGGGTGACACAGGCTCCGGCTTATGTAGGTCCATGCTTGCATAGCGAAGGGCGGTTCTTCACCTCCTGCTCGGGATTCTCTCTAGTACTCACTTTTCTCTCTCTCTCACTTTTTCCCTTTTCTTCCCTTTCTCTCTCTAGGGCATCACAATGGGCCAAACTGGCCTCCGAGTGAACTCTCCTTTGGTGGGCGACACATTCAACCGAACCTAACCTAACCTGGTACCTAATCCGAGATACGGATATTCAACGGCTACAATAATATTGGTTGCCCAAAAAGTAATTGCGGATTTTTCATATAGTCGGCGTTGACAAATTTTTTCACAGCTTGTGACTCTGTAATTGCATTCTTTCTTTTGTCAGTTATCAGCTGTTAATTTTAGCTTGCTTTAGAAAAAAAGTGTAAAAAAAGTATATTTGATTAAAGTTTATTCTAAGTTTTATTAAAAATGCATTTACTTTCTTTTAAAAAATCCGCAATTACTTTTTGGGCAACTCAATAGATGAAAGTTATCCAAAAAAGCCCAACAAATCTCTCCTTTTTAGGTTCATATTCCATTGCCTGCACCACCACAGGGTCAATATCAATGTTATCTTAGCTTCAAACATAGTCGAGGGCACACTATAAAGTTTCATATAAAGTATACGTATGTGCGTTTTTGGCAAAAATACTTTATAATAAAAAAAATGAAAAATTGTTTACCAACATTAAACCGTTGAGTTAGCCCACTTAATCACTGCCAAAGAAAAAAAGTAGCATAAGGATGTGCACTTTATGTTCAGAAAGCTTGAAACTGAACTAAACTTCAAGCTATACTTCAGGCAAAAAAAAAAAATAAAAATCAATTAGAACACCAGGACGATAAACTACAAAGGGGAAGGTCTTTAAAGTCAACAACCAGAACAACATACACATGAGCTCTTCCACAATCACAATCACAAATGAATCGCATATAGTTGGCATGGCCAAAGCCAAAGCCATGCGGATAAAATACCAAAATACCACACAAGTACTAATTTGAAAAATTACTTAGGGGCGTTAACCAACTTGTCACTCAACCGACAATAAAACCGAAGACAGACAGACAGGCGGACGGACGGAACAAATGACTGATATCCAAATGCTCATTCGCACAATGCTGTAAAATGAACTTCAACAAAGGTTTTCAAAAATCAAGTTGAGACGATTTGGCAACTTAACATTAAAATTGTTTAAAATCATTTTGTATTGCCAGCTAAATATCAGGTGTAGAAGGTATGAGGATAAGCCCATGGAAAACGCTTGCATGCAAAACAAATTGATTGTTGGTTAAAAACGGCAAGAAGTGCTAATCGTGTCTTTTAGGCTTACCAAGAAAGTCAAAACATAAGCAAGATTTAAAGAATAACAAAAATCAATTGGGAAAGTCCTTCATCTTCAGTGGAAGATTATATGTAATGGATCAGCGTTTATTGACAAGCTGTTATATTAAACTGATTTTAAGCTACAATTTTATAGGGCGGCCATTCTGGTAGAATTTTACGAGGGTGCCACGATTCCCACTATAGTATGTCTAGCATATTGCTTATTGGGATACCGTGCCTTACTAAAACACATGGTAGGTTTAGATTAACTAGGTAGCTCACCAAAGAGCTGAATTCACTTGGAGGACAGTTTATCCAATGGTGATACCTATAGCGTAAAGAAAAAGTGTGAGACCCCAAATCAGATACCTGACCACTTGTGGGATTTTATCGCGACCCCTGTCAATATTATCCGATACTGTCTAAGTATCCGATGTGACCTCCTAGAAAAATATCCGCAATAGCACCCACGAAGGAGAAAAACCAAGATGTACGAGAGGATGCTTCCTGATGACATGTACAAAGCAAGTGCTCGAACATCTCCGTCTCATCCTCGTCAAAACTGCTTCTGCAGTAATCATTTTTGTGGATATGTCCGCCGTCATCCCTTTCTATAGCCGAGTCCAAACGGAGAGTCGCAGTGTGACACCTTTGGGGGAAAGTTTTTACAAGGCATAATACCAGGGGATAACGTTTTTTTGCCCATGAACAGCGGGGATACTTATCTCATATCAATGATTGCTGTCCGTACAAGTTTAAGCTGAATGATACCGGAACTAGCTTTTATTGCCAAGTTTAGAAGTTTACATGGCTGATTGCGTAACGTTGACAAATTTTTTCACAGCTTGTGACTCTGTAATTGCATTCTTTCTTCTGTCAGTTATCAGCTGTTACTTTTAGATTGCTTTAGAAAAAAATTGTAAAAAAAGTATATTTGATTAAAGTTCATTCCAAGTTTTATTAAAAATGCATTTACTTTCTTTTAAAAAATCCGCAATTACTTTTTGGGCAACCCAATAAATACCCAACAAGTGTCCGAACGGTGTGCCGCAGTGCAACACCTCTTTGAAGAGAAGAGTTTTTACATGGCATAGTACCTCACAAATGTTGCCAGCATTAGGAGGAAAAAACCACCGCTGAAATTTGTTTTCTGATGGTCTCGCCAGAATTCGAACCCAGGCATTCAGCGTCATAGGCGAACATGGTAACCTTTGCGCTACGATGGCCTCCGGTCCCTAGGGGACAGGGAGGGAATAACCACAAACGAAATTTTTTCTGATGTTCTCGCCATGATTCAAATCCATGCTTTCAGTGTCATAGCACGACATACTAATTTCTGCGGCACGGTGGCCCAACGACCAAAATATCCATTGATCCTAGGACTTGAGCACAACCATACCGTCCACATAAATTCTGGTTTTCCCCTTCAGGGGATTTTGTTTGTGGGCATGGTAATGGAATCGGTCTCGGTGCCGGGAAGTCTGAGATCATTCTCAGTCTATCCTCCGCATTTTCCGCAATGGAACACCTACACGTACACTGAGGCGGCAGTCCTTGCCGATGAAGGATTCCAACGGGTCAATCTGGTGTGTACAACCGGTTGCCATGGGATTGCACAAAGCGGGACTAGACACCATTCATGCAGACACGGTAGCAGATGCGGTAAATAGCTACCGGATGAATGTAGCGCTTGGAGAACAACAGCCTCCTATTGCACCCGAAGAAATCGACCTCCCCCGGCAAATTAGAGTAGTTCTGGCTCAATTATATTCCGGCAGATGCAGCCCCTCAACTTCTACAGAGCAAGGATTGATGCCGTTGTGCAAGCTGTTTGTCCCGATTGTGACCAAGGACGGTACGATACACGTCACCCGTTTAACTACTCAGCCAAACCCAATCGACTTAGACCCAGATGCCGCACCCAATCTTGGTCTCAAAGTTCCTGGACACTCTTGACACTCAACAGAATCGAGCAGACGAAAGATAGAACACAACAAACTGCTGCAACAACAACAACGACAGAATGGAACTGTGCTCTCACCTGTTGTTCTTTGCAATGCCGAGCTCACACCATAAATCATTTTCGCTTTAACTCCTCACTTCCTGGCGAAAATCCTTCTGAAGGGGAAAATATTTCACAGTGCCTTACGGTTTCTTTCATTAGTATTCCTATTCCCGGTTAGTTCGGTATCGAGGAGTAGGCTTAAATATTTCGTCTGCTTCGACAACTGCAGTGTACTCCCGAATGAAGAAAAACCCCGCTTCAGGCAAATGAAAAGCACAAGCCCCGTCTTTCTTACGTAAGTTCTTCGATCGGAACTTGCCTATGATCCGTAGCACGACATCGTTTTCATTTGCGATTTATCTCGTGGTGCCCCTGTTGAGTTCTAATAGGACCCCGCTTTTCACAAAGTTCCTAAGAAAAGGCGACAAAACTCATCCTCGGTACCCGGCCTTTTTATTACACTATCTTCCAAGTTCGTATTAATAATTCTGCTACAGGAAACTGGCTCTGTAGAAATTAAATACGTATTGGCTTCGTTCGATTTATTTCGAGCTTTCTCAGAGATCACACTATTCGAGTCGTTATAGATGGGTTCTTATCAAATGTGCATAAATTGACCATAGGTATACCCCAAGGTTCTGTCCTTTCTCCTTCTCTTTTTCTTATTTTCATCAACGATCTGTTGGGTCAGACATCGAATCCGATCTACTCATTTGCGGATGACAGTAATCTCTGTCATTCGTACTCATTCGACCATAGGCCGAGTCTTCGAGAGATTTAGGACAAGAGGCGGGTTATGGACGATACACTCTGCCAGGATTTGCTGGCTATTTCTGAGTGGGGTCGAATGAATCGAGTAGATTTTAATGCACGGAAGACTCAGTGCTGCTTGTTGTCACACAAACGATTCGCTGACCTATTACGACCTATTAGCTATCAGAAGCTCTTGATGTTCTGGGTATAATAATACAAAGTGATGTTCGTTGGGCTAAACGTGTATTTGAAGTGTCGAAAGAAGCACTCAAGTGTTTAGGCTTCCTTAAATGATGTAAGAATTACTGCAGTCCATCTGATCTTCTGAACATCTACACCACTTTCATAAGACCGAAAATGGAGTACAACTCACATGTATGGTCTGGAGCTTCAAAATCATCCCTGGAGCTACTGGACCATGTACAGAGGAGAGCGATGGCGTTGTTTGGGGACAGTGGGGTATCCAACTCTATTGACCCCCTTCATCATCGTGGGTTGTTTGGCACTGTTCTATCGGTACTTTCATGGTGTATGTTTGGGTGATATTCGTCTTCTTATTCCTGATGTAAGAATGTATGTCAGGGATGCTAGACATTCCAGGAACTCACACCCGTTTGCAATTGATTGGCCAGCGGACCGCACAGTATATTATAGAGAGAATTCTTATTTCGCCTGAACCGAATAAGCACTACACCCTTTTCTCCCCCTCCGATTCCTAATTTACTCTCGCCAACGCAATGCACTGCATTCATAGGGGACATCCCCCGCATGTTGGCTGCAAGAAAAAAATCTAACCTAGCCTAGTCTTATCATTTATGGGGGCACCACCCCAAAGCCTCTCCAAACCAAAATTTACACTCATCAGCACAATTTGAAATTCAATTGAAAGGCATTTGAGAGTAGAAAATTAATCTGGTATAAATTTTTGGGGCCAAGTATTTTGGTGGCCGCCCCATCGTCACAATATAAACGGAACATATTTGGGGACCATGGCAATATGTGGAAGGGAGAAGTTTGGGAGTAGTGTCTGGAACATGGAGACCAATTATTTGGTTGGCCTTCCCATACCTTAAATGCCTCCAAACCGGACATCTTTACCGTCCATGGCAATATGGGTCTGGAAATAATGATTTTTGGAGTAGAGCATGAATATTGTATTCACTTTTGGGATCCAGGGTTTTAGTTTCTGCCCCTTCTTGGTTTCACCCTCGAAACTAGACTTATTTATTAACCACGGCAGTATAGGGCTCAAATAAAAAGGTATAAGGGAGTGAATTAAAATAGCAGTGGAGCGGGAGCGGTTCAGCTAGTGTTATATAAAGGGTGATTTTTTTGAGGTTAGGATTTTCATGCATTAGTATTTGACAGATCACGTGGGATTTCAGACATGGTGTCAAAGAGAAAGATGCTCAGTATGCTTTGACATTTCATCATGAATAGACTTACTAACGAGCAACGCTTGCAAATCATTGAATTTTATTACCAAAATCAGTGTTCGGTTCGAAATGTGTTCATTCACCGTAACGTTGCGTCCAACAGCATCTTTGAAAAAATACGGTCCAATGATTCCACCAGCGTACAAACCACACCAAACAGTGCATTTTTCGGGATGCATGGGCAGTTCTTGAACGGCTTCTGGTTGCTCTTCACTCCAAATGCGGCAATTTTGCTTATTTACGTAGCCATTCAACCAGAAATGAGCCTCATCGCTGAACAAAATTTGTCAAAATTTGAACACATTTCGAACCGAACACTGATTTTGGTAATAAAATTCAATGATTTGCAAGCGTTGCTCGTTAGTAAGTCTATTCATGATGAAATGTCAAAGCATACTGAGCATCTTTCTCTTTGACACCATGTCTGAAATCCCACGTGATCTGTCAAATACTAATGCATGAAAATCCTAACCTCAAAAAAATCACCCTTTATATAAAACTGTAACTTCTTCGTTATGTGGGAACTGAAGGTCACATAACGATATGAGGTTAGCTTATCCGTCTATGACACTGAACAACTGGGTTCGAATCCTGACCAAAAACATCCGAAAACAAGTAAAAGCTTGTCAAGTTCGGCCGTGCCGTATTTGTTAGGATCTTTGTCCAGTATCTCTTTATAGGCAAATAAAGGATATTGGATAAAAATTGCCATGCTATTAGAGCTCTATCAGGTTATGTACCTGGATTCTTACCATACTTAGTCTGAACGTTAGAGACCATAGTAGAAGTCAATGTGCCTAATTTCAGCCAAATCGGATAAGAATTACGAATATCGGGAGATCGGTTATATAAAAGCTATATAGGACTGTAGACCGATTTAGACCATATTTGACACGCACGTTGAAGGTCATAGGAGAAGTCCTTGTACAAAATTTCAGACAAATCGGATAGAAAATGCGCCCTCTGTAGGCTCAAGAAGTACAATCGGGAGACCATCTCAAAATATGCGTCTGAGACCCCATAAAGTATATATATTCTTGATCGTCATATCATTTTAAGTCGATCTAGCCATATCCGTCCGTCTGTCCGTCCGTCTGTCTGTCTGTCGAAAGCGCGCTAACTTTTGAAGGAGTAAAGCTAGCCGCTTGAAATTTTGCACAAATACTTCTTATTAGTGTAGGTCGGTTGGTATTGTAAATGGGCCATATCGGTCCATGTTTTAATATAGCTGCCATATAAACCGATCCTGGGTCTTCACTTCTTGAGCCTCTAGAGTGCGCAATTCTTATCCGATTGGAATGAAATTTTGCACGACGTATTATGTTTGATATCCAATAACTGTGCCAAGTATGGTTCAAATCGGTCCATAACCTGATATAGCTGCCATATAAACCGATCTTGGGTCTTGACTTCTTGAGTCTCTAGAGGGCGCAATTCTTATCCGATTTGACTGAAATTTTGCACGACGTGTTTTGTTATGAAATCCAACAACTGTGCCAAGTATGGTTGAAATCGGTCCATAACCTAATATAGCTGTCATATAAACCGATCTTGGGTCTTGACTTCTTGATCCTCTGGAGTGCGCAATTCTTATTCGATTGGAATGACATTTTGCCTGAGGTGTTTTGTTATGATATCCAATAACTGTGCCAAGTATGGTTCAAATCGGTTCATAACCTGATATAGCTGCCATATAAACCGATCTTGGGTCTTGACTTATTAAGCCTCTAGAGTGCGCAATTCTTATCCGATTGAAATGAAATTTTGCCCGACGTGTTTTGTTATGATATCCAATAACTGTGCCAAGTATGGTTCAAATCGGTTCATAACCTGATATAGCTGTCATATAAACAGATCTGGGGTCTTGACTTCTTGAGCCTCTTGAGTGCGCAATTCTCATTCAATTTGGTTGCAATTTTGTACAACGGCTTCTGTCATGACGTTCATCGGTATATAACCTGATATAGCTGCCATATAAACCGATCTGGGAACTTGAGTTTTTGAGCCTCTAGAGGGCCCAATTCTCATCCGATTTGGCAGAAATTTTGTACAACGGCTTCTCTCATGACCTTCAACATACGTGTCTAATATGGCCTGAATCGATCAAAAGCTTGATATAGCTCACATATAAACCGATTACCCGATTTTACTTATTGAGCCCCTACATGTCACAATTCTTATCCGAATGGAATGAAATATTAAACAATAACTTCTACAATGTTTTTCATTCAATTCATTTATGGTCCGAATCGGACCATAACTTGATATAGCTCCAATAGCATAACAGTTCTTATTCAATATTCTTTGTTTGCCTAAAAAGAGATACCGCGTAAAGAACTCGACAAATTCGATCCATGGTGGAGGAAGATTCGGCTCTTACTTGTTATTCGTGGTCATCGTCTATTGTTGTAGTAGTAAAGCCACGAAAAATCAGAATCTGACTCGACAGCAGGAAGCTTAATGCGGTAACTGAAAAGGATGCATATCCTATCTCTCATATAAATGGTATTCTGTAGAGATTACCTCGGGTATATTGCATCTCAAAGATAGATTTGAAGATGCTTTTTGGCAGATGAAGTCGGGTGAATCTTCCAAAACCAAAGAACTGAATTTACTGTACCGAATCGACCATTATACCAATGTACACGTATGCCATTCGGGTTGTGCAATGCACCTCAAACCTTATGTGGGCTAATGGATAAGGTTATTCCTTATAATTTAAAGTCGCATTTGTGTTTGTATACCTGCATGACCTCTTGGTTGTTTCGTTAGATTTCGAACAACATTTGACCCATTTGATAGAGGTAGCACTTTACTTGCGTAAGGCTGGCTTAACAGAGTAGCTGGTAAGAGTAGCTTTGCATTGAATACCTAGGATATGTAGAGGGCTGACAAAGTTATTGCAAGTCGGCATGGTTGGACGGATCATCCGGCAAAGCAGGGGCTTAAAATAGGCGCCCTAAACAAACATTACTTCTCAAAATTAGTTTGTCGACAAATAGTTTTTTTTTTAAATTTTGGCTACCTATAATCTTAATTCATTGTAACGAATCTGGACACCTACTTTCTGTGAGAACACCTCCCATATCTCTTGAGCACGGTTGGGATGAAAGGTAGCACGGCCAGAAAGCACATGGTCGGTGAATCGTTACAGTCGTTAGAGGAAGAATTTAACTATTCCCACATCTATCATGATGTTTTATGAACCCTTAAAACTTTAAACATTCCTTTGTCTATGGAGCTAACATATCATGACTTGGTTTAAAATGTTTGACATCAAAACTGCTGTGTGAAATATTTAAGCTAGCCTAAACTTTACAAAACTTTTTTATGCTCATCAAATTTGAACTTAATTTTACAGCTAGGAAACTCACTGATAACTGTAAATAAAAGGTCTATGATATACATTCAGTTCAGAAGGTCTTCTAGGATTAAAACTGTTTTATTTACATTAAAATAGCCCTACCATGTCAATGTGCAATACCTTAAGCAAGTCATCTAATCACTTACCTACCTCACTTAAATGAGGTGCTATAAAATCTTCACTTTTATCATTAAATCCTTCCCCCCCCCACAGTGTCATGGTACAGATATTGTTTCCCAGCATAATACAATTTTCCCAACCAGGGTGCTATCTATGAAAAAAGGCTTAGCTTTAAACTAAATGCAGCACAGCTACTTCTCGAAACTCTATTGAACAAACTTTAGTTATCGGTGAAAAAAAAAAAAAAAAAAAATAAGAAAACCTGAAAGCCTCAAACTTCTCCATGAACCCTAAAGGGTCAAATATCTTAGATACAAAAACAAAAAATCCGAAAAAAGAAAACTGCTTTATTATAACGATATTATTGTTCTTTGGTAGATTTTGTTTTATTTCTTTTGAGAGGCACAAAACAAAAAAAAACAGGAAAACTCCAACAACGAAAGCCATGAACAAACAAAAAAAAAAGGGGAAACATTAGCAACTAGCCACTTGAACAAATATGGCTAAAAACCCCCATGCCTTTTCCTTTCTTCAACCAAAAGTGAGGGCATTGAAAGGTACTATAGTTTAAATACTTTTGTAATCTTTGTTCAGTGCTCTTAAAAGATATTTCATAATCTGCAATGGTTTTTTGAAGTTTTTTTTTTCGGTTGGTTGGTTGGCTTTGCAATATTTTTGGTGGTTGTGTTGCAGTTTCTTGTGGGACAACAAAAAAAAAATGTTTGCTGACATCCATGCAGCAGTTGCTGCATGGCCATGCAGCATAGTACATACCAATATTTAAGTGTTTGTAGCCTGTATTCAATAGTACAACTACTGTTGCAAATTGTAGCTGCTTAGCTTCGTGGGGAAAACAATTCCAATCCATCCTCTTTGCCGCCACGGAAATATAACCAAGATTAATGCCCGAGAAAACCATGAAGGAAAAAAGTATTTCGTAACTTTATTATCGTCCTGAGATATTATTGTTGATATTTATGAAATTCTTGTCATGCTTTTTTAGCTTCCCCCCCCCCCCCCCCCAATTTAGTGAAGCGAAAAGCCGCCATTACCAAAAGGCCAAGCAGATGAGCCCTAACATAGTTTTTGTCAGCATCAAAAGAGGACAAATGCAATCAGAGCCTTTGCCGCCGCCATCGCTGATGTTCAGCAATGGCATTTTAAGTCTTAAATCTTGGCAAGTTAATAATATTAAAATTTATGAGAATTTTTAGTAAAAGTTTACCAGGATGAGAACAAAAACAAGAAATCGGTTTGCCAACGTGGTCAGCAGTGTAAAACAAGTGAGAGCATGCTAAGTTCGTCCGGGGCAAATCTTATATACCCTCCACCATGGATCGCATTTGTCGAGTTCTTTTCCCGGCATCTCTTGTCAGGCGAAAAAAAAGGATTTAAAAAAACGATTTTCTCTGCTATTAGAGCGATATCAAGATATGGTCTGGTTCGGACCACCATTAAATTACATGTTGGAGACCTGTGTTAAATGGCAACCAATTCGGAAAAGAATTGCTCCCTTTGGGGGCTCAAGAAGTAAAAGAGAGGGATCGATTTACATGGGAGCTGTATCAGGCTATAGACCGATTCAGACCATAATAGACACGTACGTTGATGGTCATGAGAGGATCTGTCGTACAAAATTTCAGACAAATCGGATAATAATTGCGACCTCTAAAGGCTCAAGAAGTCAAGACCCAAGATGGGTTTATATGACAGCTATATAAGGTTATGGACCGATTTGAACCATACTTGGCACAGATGTTGGATGTCATAACAAAACACGTTGTGCAAAATTTCATTCTAATGGGATTAGAATTGCGGCCTCTAGAGGCTCAAGAAGTCAAGACCCAAGATCGGTTTGTATGGCAGCTATATCAGGTTATGGACCGATTGGAACCATAAAAAATTTCATTCTAATGGGATTAGAATTGCGGCCTCTAGAGGCTCAAGAAGTCAAGACCCAAGATCGGTTTGTATGGCAGCTATATCAGGTTATGGACCGATTGGAACCATAAAAAATTTCATTCTAATGGGATTAGAATTGCGGCCTCTAGAGGCTCAAGAAGTCAAGACCCAAGATCGGTTTGTATGGCAGCTATATCAGGTTATGGACCGATTGGAACCATATTTGGCACAGTTGGTGGATATCATAACAAAACACGCTGTGCAAAATTTCATTCCAATCGGATTAGAATTGCGCCCTGTAGAGGCTCAAGAAGTCAAGATCCCAGATCGGTTTATATGGCAGCTATATCAGGTTATGGACCGATTTGAACCATACTTGGCACAGTTGTTGGATATCATAACACAACACGTTGTGCAAAATTTCATTTCAATCGGATTAGAATTGTGCCCTCTAGAGGCTCAAGAAGTCAAGTCCCAAGATCGGTTTATATGGCAGCAATATCAGGTTATGGACCGATTTGAACCATACTTGACACAGTTGTTGGATATCATAACACAACACGTTGTGCAAAATTTCATTTCAATCGGATTAGAATTGCGCACTCTAGAGACTCAAGAAGTCAAGTCCCAAGATCGGTTTATATGTTAGCTATATCAGGTTATGGACCGATTTGAACCATATTTGGTACAGTTGTTGGATATCATAACAAAACACGTTGTGCGAAATTTCATTTCAATCGGATTAGAATTGCGCACTCTAGAGACTCAAGAAGTCAAGACCCAAGATCGGTTTATATGGCAGCTATATCAGGTTATGGACCGATTTGAACCATATTTGGCAAAGTTGTTGGATATCATAACAAAACACGTTGTGCAAAATTTCATTGCAATCGGATTAGAATTGCGCCCTTTAGAGGCTCAAGAACTCAAGTCCCAAGATCGGTTAATATGGCAGGTATATCAGGTTATGGACCGATTTGAACCATATTAGGCAAAGTTGTTGGAAGTCATTACAAAACACGTTGTGCTAAATTTCATTGCAATCGGATAAGAGTTGCGACCTCTAGAGCCTCAAGAAGTCAAGTCCCAAAATCGGTTTATATGGCAGCTATATCAGGTTATGGACCGATTCGAACCATACTTAGCACAGTTGTTGGAAGTCATCACAAAACACGTTGTGCAAAATTTCATTGCAATCGGATAAGAATAGCGCCCTCTAGAGGCTCAAGAAGTCAAGACCCAAGATCGGTTTATATGGCAGCTATATAAGGTTATGGATCGATTTGAACCATATTTGGCACAGTTGTTGGATATCATAACACAACACGTTGTGCAAAATTTCATTTCAATCGGATAAGAATAGCGCCCTCTAGAGGCTCAAGAAGTCAAGACCCAAGATCGGTTTATATGGCAGCTATATAAGGTTATGGATTGATTTGAACCATATTTGGCACAGTTGTTGGATATCATAACACAACACGTTGTGCTAAATTTCATTAAAATCTGATAAGAATTGCGCCTTTTAGAGGCTCAAGAAGTCAAGATCCCAGATCGGTTTATATGGAAGCCATATCAGGTTATTGGCCGATTTGGACCATACTCGGCACAGTTGTTGGATGTTATTACAAAAAAACACGTTGTGCAAAATTTCATTCCAATCGGATTAGAATTGCGCCCTCCAGGGGCTCAATAAGTCATGTCCCAAGATCGGTTTATATGGCAGCTATATCAGGTTATTGACCGATTTGAACCATACTTGGCACAGTTGTTGGACGCCATTACAAAACACGTTGTGCCAAATTTCATTCCAATCAGATAAGAATTGCGCCTTCTAGAGGCTCAAGAAGTCAAGACCCATATGGCCCATTTACAATCCCAACCGATCTACACAAATAAGAAGTATTTTTGCAAAATTTCAAGCGGCTAGCTTTACTCCTTCGAAAGTTAGTGTGCTTTCAACAGACAGACGGACGGACAGACAGACGGACGGACAGACGGACGGACAGACGGACGGACAGACGGACGGACAGACGGACGGGCGGATAAACGAAGGGACAGACCGACATGTATTGGACTGACGGACGGACAGACGGACGGACAGACAGACGGACGGACGGACAGACGGAAGGACTAGCTAGATCGACATAAAATGTCACGACGATGAAAAATTTATACATACTTTATGGGGTCTGAGACGAATATTTCGAGTAGTTACAAACAAAATGACGAAATTAGTATACCCCCATCCTAAAAGAAGTAAATAACCAATGTGTACGCTGAAACATTGTTGCAAATGTTTTGCTATATTTTTCCGCCTGGCATGAAAACGGCAGCTTTGTGTCTTAACTCGTTCGTTATGGTTTAATAGTGATCAGCTATTTGTATTATTGTACTTAAATGTTGGCAGTGCATTTATATTTGCATTCTTCTCATAAGTCAAAGATCAATATGACGGTGGCTCAAAAAAAAAAAAACTTCAAAAATCAACAAGGATCAAAATGTTGGGCAAAGTTGAGTGAAGCAAACTCAACTAGAGTCAAAATAAGTAAAAACGAGTTATGGGCCGAATCTTGGAAACCCAACACCATGGATTCTGCTAAGAATTTATACAAAATAAATTTACATTTACATGAAGGGCATTATTATTCTACATACCAAACTTCTGCCAAACCATCAAAAATTAAAGCTTCTACGAACCGAACAGGGATGATCGGGAGATCGGTTTATATGGGAGCTATATTGGGTTATAGACCGATTTGGACCGTACTTCGTACAGTTGTTGAAAGTCATAGAACACCATATGCAAAATTTCAGCCAAATCGGACAAAAATTACGGCTGCCAGGGTCTCAAGAAGTCATTTCGGGAGTTGGGTTGATATGGGAGCTATATCAGCTTATAGACCGATTTGGACCGCACTAGGCACAGTTGTTGGAAGTCATAACAGAACACGGACAACAATTGCGTCTTCCAGGGGCTCAAAAAGTCAAATCGGGAGATCGGTTTATATGGGAGCTATATCGAAATCTGAACCGACATGGCCCAATTGCAATCCCCAATGACCTACATCAATACTAAGTATTTGTGTAAAATTTCAAGCGGTAGTTCGACCGCTATCGAGATTTCGACAGACGGACGGACGGACATGTCCCGATCGACTCAGAACATCGAGGCGATCAAGAAAATATACACTTTATGGGGTCTTAGACGAATATTTCGAGGTTTTACAGACAAAGTGCCACTGATATGCATTCGTCGGAGGCTATTAGGAGAATTGAGTCTGAGCCGAAAATCCCGAAGGACAACGAATGATAGATGGCCACAAAGAGGGGGCTGTGAGCATTCCACAACTATGTGGCCTAATCTAGACTTGAAGAGGTCTACTGCTTTGCTTTCATTGGCTAGAGCAGACGTCTCAGTCATTGTGTCCGTCATGACAGGTCATTGTCTAATCGGAAAACATGCTGACAGACTGAAGGTAGCCAACAACGACTTTTGCAGAAGCTGATGTCCCTACAGCGAAGAAGAAGAGACTATAAAACATTTTTTTTTTTTTTTTTTTTTTTGCAGAAGCTGTAGGCGCATCGAAGAAGAAGAGACTATAAAACACCTTCTGTGTGTGTGTCCCTCACTAGCAGTTAGAAGCAGTACCACTTTAGGCTCTCATTTCTTTGAGAAGCTATCTGATTTAGCCGATGTGAACATTCGCAAGTTATTGGGCTTTTTAAAGCGATCTGGATGGTTCAACGGTAGGAACTATAAGTCATCTTCCTTCTTCTGTTTCCTGTTGTATCACGATGGACGAAAACATCTAAGTGAGTCTGATCGCAGACTGCCAATTCAACCTAACCTACAGAAAGATTGACTAGATTAGTATATCACCATCCTTTGGTGGTGGGTATAAAAAACAAAAATCAACAAGGATCTCGACGCGGTCCGAGATAAAGGAGTGGACGATGAACAGTGCAATGGTCGATAGGACGGCGAAAATTCTATGGGGAGATCCGGGTCGTGAGAGGATGAGGCTATTTCTGTAAGGAGTTAAGAAGGAGGTCAGTATAGCTTTTGGTATTATAACGGAACACATAGAACTACGAGCTATTTTACGCAAAATCGGTGCGGCAAGTGATAGCATGTGTAGGGCATATGGTGAAGGTAATGAAACGTTGGAGCATTGTCTGGATTTCGCGGCTAACAGACACCGTTACTTAGAAGGGACACAATATCAGACATGAACCAACTAAGGGGCGAGGTATGGAAAACAATTAAGGATTTCGTAAGCAGCACGATTTTTTTCGAGGTTCTTTTTTTAGTATATAGAGCTTACAACAGGCCGATTACTGGTTTAGGTGTTTTTTCATCGAGACATGGGGGTGGGGGGGGATAAAAATCCACACCCTCTTTTCAACCTAACCTAGTTTGAATAGGAAGCCCACAATATTGGTTAGTTCACTCGGAGGATAGTTTGGCCCATTGTGATACCGAATAGATACCGGCAGAGAAAAGTTGTAATTCGTGATAACAGACAATAGATCGCCAGAAGGATTTCATCCCCTTTAAAATTCTAATCGTTCCGACCACATATCCTAGAAGAACTCTTTAGAAAAATGTAATCGCGCAAGAGCATCTATTTCGAATATTCGGTTAAAAACCGACTCTCCAAGATGTTTACCCGGACATGCACAAAGCTATTGTCCGCGATCGTCTCTCCCCAACCTCATCAAGGCAGCATCTGCAGTAATTATTATGAGGAATTCCCATTTGCGCTGGCATATGGTCCAGTCAATAGCCCCCAGTTCCTTCGTCCTCCTTCGACTTTAGGCTAGAATGTGCTGAAAGTCTGGCATTCATATACAGATTCCCACACCGCCACCGACCCTGCCATGGGGCTCCCGTTAAAGTATGATGGCAGTGTGACAATCATGTACAGATTTCCATACCATCACTGCACCTCCCATGGTTCTCCCCTCTAATGTGTTCCGTAGTTCGACAAAAAACACATATGCGAAATCGGCGACAGCTTCGCTGGCAACAAACAAGCCCTTCCTTACATGGCCGTTAGCCTCGTCTTTTCCATCTTCTCAGGAAATCCATGTCAGCGCTATGTCATGAGCCTCGAGTTCATGCAGATATTCTAAATATTTCGTCATGCACCTCGAACTTCTAATCCAATGTCAGAAGCGACGCCATATCATCCACATAAATTCTGAGCTTCGAACTTGATAAAGCGCCTTTGTGGTTATCGTAATGGCATGGATCTTAACCTGAAATACCGACACTTTTCCGCCAGTGTCAGCGACATACCAATATCGAGTGTCTCGAAGAGAGAGGTCTTATACTCCCTATATACTGTATTCATCTCTCAATTGTCATTTTCGAGAAATCAAATACTGAGTATGATATCCTGAAACCTTCTCAGGACCACTTAGCCTTTTCCTTTGCTTTTTTTTCCAGTTAGAATAGTTTTCTTTATTATACCCTCCAGCATAGGATAGGGGTATACTTATTTCGTCATTCCGTTTGTAAAAGCCCAAAACATGCGTCTAAGAACCCATAAAGTATATATATTCTGTACGTCATGACATTTTAGGTCGATCTAGCAATGTCCGTTCGTCTGTCTGTCGAAAGCACGCTAATTTTCGAAGAAATAATGGTAGGCGATTGAAATTTTGCACAAATACTTCTTATCAGTGTAGGTCAGTTGGGATTGTAAATGGGCTATATCGGTCCATGTTTTGATATAGCTGCCATATAAACTGATCTTGAGTCTTGACTTCTTGAGCCACTAGAGGGCGCTATTCTTAAACGATTTGGCTGAAGTTTTGCATGAAGTGTTTTGTTATAACTTCCAACAAATGTGCTAAGTATGGTTCTAATCGGTCCATAAGCTGATATAGCTGCCATATAAACCGATCTTGAGTCTTGACGTCTTGAGCCACTAGAGGGCGCAATTCTTATCCGATTTGGCTGAAATTGTACATGAGGTGTTTTGTTATAACTTCCAAAAACTGTGCCAAGTATGGTTCAAATCGGTCCATATCCTGATGAAGCTGCCATATTAACCGATCTGGGATTGTGACTTCTTTAGCCTCTAGAGGGCGCAATTCTTATCCAATTTGGCTGAGATTTTGTACAGCGGCTTTTTCCATGACTTTCAACACACATTTCCAATATCTTAATCGATCTATAGCCTGATACAGCTCCCATACAAACCGATCTCCCGATTATGCTTCTTGAGCCCCTATAAGGCGCAATTCTTATCCGAACATTACTTCTCTTATGACATTTTTATCAATTTGGCCCGAATCGGTTCACATTTGGATATAGCTGCCATGTAGACCGATCTGCCGATTAGGCCCATAGAAGGCGCATATATTGTCCGATTTCGCTGAAATTTGGGACAGTGAGTTTTGTTAGGCTCTTCGCAATCTTTCTGCAATTTTGCCCAGATCGGTCCAGATTTCGATATTGCTGCCATATAGACCGATCAGTCTTGGGCCCATAAAATGCAAATTTTTTGTATGATTTCGCTGAAATATAGGACATTGAGTTGTGTTTTGCCCTTCGACATCTGTTTTCAATTTGACCCAGATCGGTTCAGATTTGCATATAGCTGCCATATAAACCCATCTCTTGATTTAAGTTCTTGGGCCGATAAAAGGCGCATTTATTATGCGATTTCGCTGAAATTTGACACAGTGACTTATGTTGGGCTTTTCGACATCCGTGTCCTATATGTTTCAGATCGGTCCATATTTGGATATAGCTGCCAAAAATACCAATATTCAACCAAAATTGAACAGTGACTTGTATTTTTTAGACCACTTAATGTCCGTACCGGATTGGGTCCAAATCGAACCATATTTGGGTATAACTGCTATGGGTGCATAAAACATGCATTTTTCACCGAATTATGACGGAAGTCATATACCCCAAATGGAGGGTACTCAAAGTTCGGCCAGGCCGAACTTAATGGCATGTTACTTGATTTCTGATGTTCTCGCTAGGATTCGAACCCAGACTTTCAGAGTCATAGACGGGCACGCTTACCTCTGCGGCACGATGGTCTCCTATTGACGCCTCAATTATCCCTAAAAAGTAAACCATTTGAGATATTACACACGAAATGAAAGGCACTTCGCATGTGGAGTAGGTCACTGCCTATAAACAAAACAGCTTTGGCAGCATCAACCGTTAGGCGTTCGCCGTGCGAAGAACAAAAAAAAAATTTCCAAAAGATGTTTTTGTTTGTTGCTATTGACATCGTTGGATAAGTTGGATTTTAATAAGGGAAGTAGGATTTGATTTTGTTTTCTATTGCGCTTGTGAATTAAGACGTCTTAAAGAGCCCTGTACAAATTGAGATGTGGGCTTTACTATCTACTTTAGTTGGAATGGTTGTAAAGCAAAATGCAAATTTTGCCCATAAACATTCCACTAAGGAACAGGAGCAAACTTCTCACATATCAATAAGTGCTGTTCGATTCAAATTTAAGCTCAATGATGAGGGGCCTCCTTTTTATAGCCGAGTCCGAACGGCGTGCCGCAGTGCGACACCTCTTTGGAGAGAAGTTTTAGAAGTTGTAAAACACCATGATTCCTTTGACATCGCCCGTTGATGATATTTCTTGGTCGAAATTAAAATCGTGATACGGGATAGCCAGTCCAATGCTTCTAGCAACAACACGCTTTTGCTGACTTTTAAATGTTTTTGCTGTACTATTCTTTGAATAGAAAGCCTTTAACAATGGTCTGAAGCCGGACAATATCCTGTAATGGCATCTGAACATTTCAAAAACTTTATTGTTATTGAAGTACAGTCAAATCATTTATGAATGGAACTTGACTTCGTTTATATGGCCACCACGTTTGCATTTGACCATACATTGAACCCATTTTTCGGTTACTCGGCCAGACATTATAGCCGAAAGGATCACTATTTCCTGTGCAATGTTGCCTGTAAGCTCTTCCAGTCCCAAGGAAAATAGTTGGTAGGCTTCAAATCGCACGAAGGAGGCGGCCAATGGACTGGGCCATTTCTTGCGATAGCACGCTCATCAAACTTACTCTTCAATAAATCGACTGTCACGTGTATTGTGTGACTTGTGGCACCGTCCTGTTGAAACCGCATGTCGTCTAGGTACATATCTTCCAATTCAGGCGAAAAATAATCAGTGAGCATGGTGCGGTAGTGTGTCCATTCATGGTTTCGTGATGATTGGCATTGTCTACGAAGAAGTATGACCCAATGACACAGACGGCATGCAAACCGCACTAAACTGTTATTTTTGAATGAAGTGTTGATACGTGAAGCATATTTTGCTTATTAACTAAACCTTTAAGGCAAAAATTAGCTTCGTCGCTGAAGATGATTTTGCCCTTAAAGTACTCCGTATTTCGGTAGTAAATTTTTATGATGAAAATGATGAGTTTACTGAATAAATTGAGAGTATCAATTCGATGATTAGTGTAAGTGTGCGTCTACAAATTAAATTCAATGTTGTCAAGTTCCTATTGGAAACCCCTTTATATAGGCAATAAGCGATTTCAAAATTTTTCCAAACAAATGTTGTTTTTTTTTCTTTGATCTCACCTAGTTTGATATAATCACAAATAAATTTATTACCTCTGTCTCATTTGGTATAGAGCTTTGTTAATTTATTGGTTTGCCATCAAGAGCAATTTGTGCTGATTCCATCATTGTCTCAAACTCAATCATATGCTATACTACACCTAAGAGGGCCTACTATCTAAGATTAGCCAAGGAGCCATACATAATACACATGTCATTAAATCTTGTAATCTTAAAATTAATTCCATATGATTGCAAAACAAAATACTTAGAGCACTCTAAGCACAGACACCAAACAGACATCAGGCCACAGCCACTAAATGACAAATCTTATATATGCAGTTACGTATTTATTATACAAAACAAAAAATTGTTATGAGAGAAAAAACAGAAAAACGTCATACAACGTGTGTTCAAGATGATAAGATCTTAATAGCTATTTATGTCAAAATATTTGATTTAAACATGATTTTTGCTAACGTGGAGTCAAGAGCGAACGCTCGTTGTTGCACTTGTTCAATTACATTGTAGAGGCAAGTACGTGTGACAGCAGCAACAATTTTGTGGCAAGGCTTACTTTTTTTTTATATAAGTAGCCATAGAACAGACGAAATGTTTGGCTGAATATGTCAGGTGTTAGAAAAGAACATGAAAAATGTTTATTTTTCAGACACTGCTGTTTAATGTGCACTGGGAAACGAAAGACTTAAGAAACGAACTTGTTCTTTTTCTCTGAAGCTTGAGAGAGGGAATGAATAGGCTGCTATTATTTTATGTTGTGGTTATGAAATGAGAAACTTTTTTTTTTTGAAGTAGACCTACGGTATGTAAGAAGAAAATTACACTCTAGTGATTATTAATTTTAACTTAGGTCTAAAGAATTTCGTAGCTATTTCTAATAGTTGTTCACTTGTTGTCATTTCTTATACCCTTCACCATAGTTTGGTAATATATTTATTTTATCGTTTCATACTAAAATCTGAACTGATTAATTGTAATTGCTGTTCGTCTTGCTATAGTTGAAGCCACCTAAAATGTTTTAATGATCAATGTTTTTCTATTAACTGTGCCCTCCCTGAGTGCCACAATTTGCCGCACTTCCGGTCTTGGCATTTAATCTTGGCATTGTTTTTTGTTGTTGTTTCTTTTATGCTAGCACTAAAGCAAAATTCAACGATTAGAGTCATTTCCTACGAAATGGCATAAAATAAAATATAAATTATAAAATTGCAAACAAAAAAAAAAAAAAAAACAAAAATCGTTTCTTGCAACATGCAAATGTTGGTATAAACCGCTTTTGCTTTCAATAAACGACCATAAACGGTTTATCACTATGAAAATATCTTTCAAATAGCGAGACAGACAAGCGTGCCTAATGGACAGACTTAAAAACATGTAATAAAACATACATGCCGGCTTGCCAGGTTGCCGCCAGGATCGCTGGACTTTAGTGTTGACTCATACTGTGAGACTGACAACAATAGACACACGATATGCAGTAAAATATTTAAGAAAAATAAAACAAGATTCGAATCGAAGCCTAATAAAACATGTAAGGCTCCAGCTACTTTCTAAAGATAATACTTCAAGAAAAAAAAAACAACAGAGAAATAAAGCTTAAAATTGCACAAAATGCAAGATAAGTTTTATTTTTGCATAAAATAAGACAAGTAAAGAAGGAAAACGTAAAGGAAAAGACCAGTGAAGAAAGACTAAAGTCAGGTAAATACGACTTTTGTTATCCTACACCATGAGGGATGCCATTGCATTGAAATTGAAAGTACAAGGCTGATATTAGCGCCTTGCAAAACCTGCGATGAATTGGGAGATGCGTTACAACAACACTCAGTGGGTGTGCAGGACTCCTGCTATATATCGAAGAGCGCGACAGAGGAAAGAAGAGTTAAATTTCATGGTTGAAAATGAGCCTGACCTCTGCAAAACTCCAGAATGAAAAAAGGGATAAGAGCCTGTAGGGAATCCAGGCTCGGAAAAGGTGTTCATCCATTATCCTGTGTCTTCCACTCGCAATTGTGGGGCTGACACAAGAAGTGCTCGACCAAGTCCTCCACGTCATCGCACATTCTGCAGAAATTAAATTTCATGGTTGAAAATGAGCCGGACCTCTGCAAAACTCCAGAATGAGAGGTGGGATAAGAGCCTGTAGGGAATCCAGGCTCGCAAAAGGTGTTCACCCATTATACTGTGTATTCTACTCGCAATTGCGGGGCTGACACAACAAGTGCTGGACCAAATCCTCCACGTCATCGCACATTCTGCAGAAGTTAAATCTCATGGTTGAAAATGAGCCTAACCTCTGCAAAACTCCAGAATTAAAAGAGGGATAAGAGCCTGTAGGAAATCCAGGCTCGCAAAAGGTGTTCACTCATTATCCTGTGTCTTCCACTCGCAATTGCGTGATAGACCCAACAAGTGCTCGACCAAAGCCTCCACGTCATCGCACATCCTACAGAAGACTGACTCTCCCTGCGCCCAGTGCTACATCGAAAACCTGACTTTGCAGTGACCAGTCAGTAGTCCTATTAGCAGTCCTAAGTCATGCTTTTTTAGCTCCCGGATAAGCGATGCCCTGTTTCAGCCACCGTGGCCCAAAAGTTATGACACTGACGCTGACGCCTGGGTTCGAATCTTAGTGAGACCATTAGAAAAAATTTTCAGCGGTGGTTTTCCCCTCCTGGCAACATTTGTGAGGTACTATGCCATGTAAAATTTCTCCCCAAAGAGGTGTCGCACTGCGGCACGCCGTTCGGACCCTTATCATTGAGCTTAAACTTGAATCGAACTTCACTCATTGATATGTGAAAAGTTTGCCCGTGTTCCTTAGTGGAATGTTCATGGTCAAAATTTGCATTTTGGATAAGCGATGCCCTGTTTCAGCCACAACGTCTTTGACACCCAAAAACCTACAGCACTAGCCCACGCCTCATTCGTGCAGTCATCGTAGAAGGTCTCCTCCCCATCAACAATCTCGCACAGTGGAGGGCTCACTGATTCCATTCAAGATCTGCAACAAGCAGCAATTCATACCTGGCCGCACCTTCGTTCTCCACAACACCTCGATGGCTTGGGACCTAGCAAAAGCCTGATAGCGTTTCCTATGATTCGAAGAAGCTATCTGCCTCTTCCAACCAATTTAGACATCACGCCCCTACCCTAGAGCCATCATCGCCACCTGTCTTTACACGCATATCGTGACAGTCTGATCGGGCCGCCGCTCCCGATTCAACATCGTCTTCAGTGCCTTCAGGAACGCGAAGACCTCCGTTTGAAAGACGCTGCACCCTTTCGAAAGTTTATAAGTTTCCCTGATTTCAAGGAATTCAATGAAGTTTCCAGCTCCAATGCCCCAATCCAATATAGACACACCCGACAGACTTCAACTCCTCCTGCCTCTCCCTGATTCCAGCGCTATGTCAAGGATCTGACGTTGCAATGACTAGTCATGAGTCCTTTTAGCATTCCCAAGACGTCCCTTATCTCCAGGCCACAGGGCCTTTGACTGACACCCTATAGTCTGCAACACTAACCCACGCCTTGTTCGCGCAGTAATTGCAGAAGGCGTCCTCCAGACCAAAAAGGCTCGCACAGCCCAGCCACACCTTGATAGCCTTGGACATAATAGAGCCTGACAGCCTTTCCATGGTTCGAAGAATCTTTTTGCATATTCTAACTAATTTCGACATCACGCGGTCCGACCCCAAAGCTTCAGCGTCACCTGACTGTCCACGTATATCGTGATAGTCAGATGGGGTCGCCGCTCCCGCATCACCATTGTCTTCAAAATGAAGTATGAGAGACTTATTGTCCCGTAGTCCTTGAGCACAGAGAATGAGTCGCTTTCCCCGCTTTCGGGATTAAAACCAACTTCAGCCACGCATCCGGTACTTGCAAATTGGCCCAAGAACATTCCATAAAGGAATAGGGGCAAACTTCTCACATATCAATGAGTGCTGTCCGATTCAATTTTAAGCTCAATGATAAAGGGCCTTCTTTCTATAGCCGAGTCCGAACGGCGTGCCGCGACACCGCTTTGGGGAGAAATTTTTATAAGGCATAGTACCTCACAAAAGTCACCACCATTAGGAGGGGATAACCACCGCAGAAAACTTTTTTTCTGATGTTCTCGCCAGCATTCGAACCCAGGCATCCAGCGTCATAGGCTGACATGCTTACCTCTGCGCTACGGTATCCTCCAGTCGGTACAAAGCCCAGCCCGGTCCTGCCCTTTACAGCATAATAGGCAGTACTCCATGCGATCTCATAGACTTGTTGGGATCAAATTAATGCACCACTTAGGCTATATTTCCCTTCGTTGTCATGTCCTCAACCACGGCCAGCGACTTGGCACTGTGTTGCCTCAGAGGGACGTCAATACTATTTGGATTACTTGACCCACCGGCAAGGTCCAATCACTCAGGGAAGTGCGACTTGATTTCATGAGAATCTGGAGTGGGATCCTTGGCAAGCTTGCCTTGGAGAACAAGGTCGTACCGGTGCTTAGAACTGTTCGCTATGGGAATGCATATCCAATCTGCTTGATATTGTGCTATATAGGGTCATATTGGGATTTAGGCACCGGATGGACTTTTCTAAGACGATTTAACGATGTCCGTCCGTCTGTTGTAATCACTCCACAGCCTTTAAAAATTGAGATATTGAACTGAAATTTGGCACAGATACGTCTTTTTGATGGGCGCTTGTTAAGTACTTGAACATGCCAAATCGGGCTATATTTGGGTATATCTGCTGTATGGACCGATCTGCCAGTAAAGGGTATGATACCCATAAAAGCTTTATTTTTTATCCGATTACGCTGAAATTTGAAACAGTGAGTAGCTTTAGGTCTCCCAATATCTGACCCGATTATTGTTCAGATCGGACCATATTTATATATAGCTGCCATATAGACCGATCTGCCGATAAAGGGTCTAAAGCCCATAAAAGCTTTATTTTTTATCAGATTTCGCTTAAATTTGAAGCAGTGAGTAGCTTTAGGCCTCCCGCCATACGATCCAAATATGGTTGAGATCGGACTATATTTAGATATACCTGCCATATAGACCGATCCGCCGATTTAGGGTCTAAGGCCCACAAAAGCTTTATATTTTATCCGATTTCGCTGGAATTTAAAACATTGAGTAGTTTTGAGTCTCACGACATCCGACCCAAATATGATTTAGAACGGACTATATTTAGATATAGCTACCATATAGACCGATCCGTCGATTTATGGTCTCAGGCCCACAAAAGCCACAAATTTGGGTCACTGAGTTGTGTTCGGCCAGTTGACATTCTTCTCTAATTTGGCTCAGATCGGTTTAGATTTGGATATAGCTGCCATAAATGCCCCCTAAAAGGGGCATTTATTGTCCGATTTCTTTGAAATTTTGGATAGTGAGTTATGATATGCCCTTTACCACTCTTCTTCAATTTGGTCCCGATCGTTCTAGATTTGGATATAGCTGCCTATAGACCGATCTTTCAACTTAAGGTTTTGGGCTTATAAAAGGCGCATTTTTTGTCCGATTTCGCCGAAATTTGGGACAGTGAGTTGTGTTAGGTGCTTTGGCATCTTTGAGCAATTTGGCTCAGATCGGTCCAGATTTGAATATAGCTGTCATATAGACCGATCTTTCAACTTAAGGTTTTGGGCTTATAAAAGGCGCATTTTTGTCCGATTTCGCCGAAATTTGGGACAGTGAGTTGTGTTAGGCCCTTCGACATCCTTCTTCAATTTGGCCCAGATCGATCCAGATTTAGATATAGCTGTCATATAGATCGATCCGCCGGTTTAGGGTCTTAGGTCCACAAAAGACACATTTATTATCCGAATTGGCTGAAATTTGGGACAGTGAGTTGTGTTAGGCTCTTTGACATATTTTTTCAATTTGGCCCGGATCGGTCCAGATTTGGATATAGCTGCCATATAGACAGATCCGCCGATTTAAGGTCTTAGGCCCATCAAAGCCACATATATTGTCCGATTTTGCTGAAATTTGTCTCACTGAGTTGTGTTACGCCAGTCGCCATTTTTCTCTAATTTGGCTCTGATCGGTTCAGATTTGGATATAGCTGCCATATAGTCCGATCTCTCGACTTAAGGTCTTGGGGCCATAAAAGAAGCATTTATTGTCCGATTTCGTTGAAATTTGGGAAAGTGAGTTATGTTATGCCCTTCAGCATTCTTCTTCAATTTGGTCCCGATCGGTCCAGATTTGGATATAGCTGCCATATAGACCTATCTCTCGATTTAAGGTCTTTGGCTTATAAAAGGCGCATTTATTGTCCGATTTCGCCTTAATTTGGGTCATTGAGTTGTGTTTGGCTTTTTGACATCTTACTGCAATTTGGCCTAGATCGGTCAAGATTAAGATAAAGATAGACCGATCTCTCATTTTATGGTCTTGGGTCCATAAAGGGTCATTTATTGTCCGATTTCGCCGAAATTCGTGACAGTGAGTTGTGTTAGGCTCTTTGATATCTTTGTGCAATTTGGCCCAGATCGGTCCAGATTTGAATATAGTTGCCATATAGACCGATTTCTCGTTTTATGATCTTGGGTCTATAAAAGGGTCATTTATTGTCCGATTTCGTTAAAATTAGGGATAGTGAGTTGTGTTAGGCCCTTCAACATCTCTTTTCAATTTGGCCCAAATCGGTTCAGCTATGGATATAGCTGCCATATAGACCGATCTCTCGATTTAAGGTCTTGGGACCATGAAAGGGGCAAGTATTGTACGATTTCATTGAAATTTGACACAGTGACTTAGGTTAGGCTTTTCGACATCCGTGTCCTATATGATTCAGATCGTTCTATATATATTTCGATAAAGCGGACTATGACGATAGGTGGTTTACATATATACCCATGGTGGTGGGTATCCAAAGTTCGACTCTGCCGAACTTAATGCCTATTAACTTGTTTTAATTTTTCATTACATTTTGGGTTCAGAAACAATGACCTCTATGATCATTCAGCAAGATAACATGGTTTCAAAGATATATTGGCTATTGAATTCATTTATTTATTCAGAATACCCTCCTTTATTTCTTCGATATATACAAAAATTCTAGCTCAATTTTTAAAACATGCTTCTTTGCCTGCCAAATAAAATAAATTAAGAAAAAAAAACTATTTTACACGCCTAGTAAGATTTTTGTTGGTTTTAGTTTTCAACAATTTTTTACATACGATTTCGAGAAAATGCCCATGTCAATGGCATATTCTAATGGCTATGACTATGCTTTCAGCATCTGAATCGTACTCAAATAAATGCTCATAGCTCAGTGCTACTTCAAATTATTTTTCCCTTTGAGCTTCGAGTTAAAAGTAATGAAATCCACACTTCCCACCACAATATCAATACGTTGTTGCCATGGATCTTAAAATTCATATGCTCATGGTTTTTCATAAAATCGTATTTCATCTGTCAACTTGTCAATTTTTGAAAAATGATATTTAGATTTTTTGTCGTTACAGAGTTTTGCTAATGATTTTTCTGGCTTCTCAAAGTGCACAAGAAACATCGAGAGGGGTGGGTTTTATGTAGTTTTTCCTTAGAAAAAATGTCAGCCAGAAAAACAAAAATTAAATTCGATTCAGCACTGGTAGAATTTTTGTCAAATAGACTTTTTGTTGTATGGAACTGGGTCGAACGAATGTTATATGCGATATTTTTATTCAATTTTTAAATGTTTTATGTAAAACAAGCTAAACGTGTGTTTAACTGAATAGGAAATCGGTTTTTGAAATCTTATTTTTATACTGAAGTTTTATGCAGAGAAGAGATTGAGAGAGGTGGGTGTATTATATGAAATTTCTTGGCCTATTGTAGATGTGCGGCATATTTCCGCATGGGTTGTGAATATGGGTGTAACAATTTCACCTTTCTCATTTTTAAAGCTGTCCTGTTATACTCTCATATACTACTATCGCGCGGTGTTTGTCCGTCCATCCGTCCGTCGAACGATTCTCGAAAGACATACGACTAGGTGTCTAAGTGATCCTGTAAAGGACTGCCATTTTCAAATAGAAAAACACCACCTCCGTCACCAAATCTAGTAATAATTGCGCCCTCTAGAGGCTCAAATAGTCAAACTGGAAGATTGGTTTATATGGCAGCTATATCAGGTTATGTACCGATTTAGACCATATTTGGAACAGTTGTTGGAAGTCATACCAAAGCGACATATGAAAAATTTCAACCATATTGGATTAGAAGTGTGTTCTCTAGAAGCCAAAGAAGTCTAATAGGGAGATCGGTTTAAATGGCGGCTATATCAGGATATGGACATAATGGACTCAGTTGTTGGAAGTCAAAATAAAACACTTCATGCAAAATTTCAACCAAATCGGATAAGAATTGCTCCCTCTAGAAGCTCAAGAAGTCTTATCGGGAGATCGGTTTATATGGCAGCTATATCAGGTTATCGATTGATTTAGAGCATACTTGGCACAGTTGTTGAAAGTCATACCAGAACACTTCATGCAAAATTTCAGCCCAATCGGATAAGAATTGCTCTCTCTAGAAGCTCTGGAACTAAAGACCCAAGGTCGGTATATATGGCAGCTATATCAGGTTAACAACCGACTTAGACCATACTTAACACAGTTGTTGGAGGGGATACCAAAACACTACGTGCAAAAATTCATCCGTCAAATCGGATAAGAATTACGCCCTCCAGAAGCTCAAGAAGTCACGACCCAAGATCGGTTTATATGGCAGCTATATCAAAACATGGACCGATTTCGACGGACGGACAGACGGACGGACATGGCTAGGTCGACTTAAAATATCATGAAGATCAAGAATATATATACTTTATGGGGTCTTAGACGCAAATACGAGGTGTTACAAACGGAATGACCGAGTGACAATAAGAAATGAAAATATTTTTTTAGACCAAAAAAAGCAAAAAAAAAACTTTTTCACGTTTTTTTTATTTTCATATCAGATGTGGACAATTGTTGCGGCAAAGTCGTTGTAAATGTTGTCAAGAATCCAAATCATGCATAAAAATGAAAATCGAACCACAATTGTTTCCGCAAATTGCAAAAAACGAAGCAAATCTCGGCCAAAATTTTAACAAATAAAAACTAAAACTCATGACCCCAAAACCAGAGGAGATATTGTAGGGATATTTGAGTACTATACAGCAAAAAAAGAATTTTGAAAATCGGAGCAAAAATGAAGATTTGGCAGCCCGAACAAAATGGTGAGGTGACCAACTTTATGGGACCTGCCAAGAGGCACATGGTGAGATGACCTAATTTATGGGACCTGCCAAGAGGCACATCGACATCCTAGGGCCATGACATTTTGCACACAATCTCGCTAACACCTCAGCTCTAACCACTTCAAATTTCAAAAAACAACTATACCCGTTCTCGCACGTCATATTTTTTACTAGTTTTTTTTTTCGATTTCCTCCCACTGTGCAATAACTGCAGCCTGCACAGTTGTCACGGATACAATGGCAAACTACATAAGGATCGCTTATGGAATGGGGGAGGTGGGGGATTGGCCTTAGTGATAGACCATAAAGTGCAGTATAGACTCATCTGGCCTGTGCCTGGCGTCAGTGATGCCTATATGAAATGTATGGAGATAGCAGTCAAGACCGGTACCGCCAAGAAGTGTACTTACAGCCAGTTGGTAGTTGTGTCTCAGTTAATGGCCAAGCTTACAAGCCCGACATAAGTGGACTACTGTCTGGCCATAATCGTCTGATTCTAGGAGGCTTTAAGGCTCACAACACTTCATGGCATTATCGCCTAGGTAATGACAAGCGGGGCATAGCTTTGACAGTGTAGATTTGAAGGCTCCACGTTTTGCACGGTGAATAAGGATGTCCCCACTAAGATAATGAGGAGGTGTAGCAGTTCGCCAGGCTTTTCCATTGCATCTCCTTATCTCCTGAGTGATGTATCCTGGCAAGCCATAATTTCTTTGGAATTGCATTACCTCCCCATAGCACTCAACATCGACCGACCACCCGACTTCATAACCTCTGAGCGCCGGAATACTTGAAGCAATGTAACTTAGGTCTACTGTTATGGGATGACAGGACCTCTGCCATTTTTGGCGACGTAACTTTAATAGGCGCTAAGAGATGCGCAAGGTGTTTCAACCATAAATATTTCAAGCATCCCGAGAATGACAGGGAAGGAGGAGAGCCAGTCCTCGTATCCGTGATCTCCGAGCCGATGGACAGCCAAATCACCCAAGGTTGGGCTCCTACGACTCCACGTTTTGAATGGTGAATGAGGATAACCCTACTAGGATTACAAAGAAGTGCGCAACACGCAGGCATTCCCAGATCTCCTGAGTAATGTATCCTGGCAGTTTTCATTTCTTTGGGATTAGACCAACTCCCCATAATTGTCACCATAGACTTCATAACCTCTGTCACCATCGACGGACCACCCGACTTCATAACCTCTGAGCGCCCAACGTTTATCAATCAGAAGAAAACCGATTGGGCCGGCTTCAGAGAGTACAGTGAGCTGACACTCCCCTCAAATGTTCCACTTTCCCAGAGGAAATTCCGAGACATGACTAACGCAACAGCCGCTAGCTTTATACCAACACCCCAAGTGCGGTCCAATTTTTCGGCGCAGGCAGTGCTACTCGCAGACGACCATGATAGGATTCGTTCGCCCTAGAATCAGCGAGCTGAATCTGGAAATTAACAGGATAGTCAACGAACATAAGCGGAATTTGTGGCTGGAACATTTTGAGCATTGTCACATAGGTATCGGCTTAGACTAGCTGTGGTCTATGGTTAAGTCACTTTCGATCGCCGGTAGAAGGGATGACAGGAACTCTGTCACTTTTGACGACGTGACTGTGACTGATACGAAGAGATGTGCCAGGTTATTCAACCGTCATATATTGAAGGTAATTCAACCGTCGATTTATTAATCCCATGGCAGCCGGTTGTACGTGCCGGATTGACCCGATGAAATCCTTCATGGGCAAGGGCGGCCACCTCAGTTTACAACACTGCTACAACAACAACAACAGTCAATTTATTGTTCATCCGGAGAGTGACAGGGCTAGGAGGAGAGCCATTCATCGTATCTGTGGTCTACGAGCCGATGGACCGTCATCACAATTTAGCGTGGACGTGGCGCCAAATCATCCAAGACGTTGGGCCCCGACGGAATCTCTACACTGGTGCTGAAGAATCTGGATCTGTCTTGGGTCGAGTACCTTACAATTGTCCTCAACCTGTCTTTGAACATTCTTATATCACATGATATCTGGAAGATGAGCTGAGCGATCCCGCTACTGCCCTTTCCAAAGTGTTGAATTTGAAATTCAATTTCCTGTCTAGCAAAACCCCCAGGTATTTTGCGCTTGCTGTAAATGGAACATTCTCTACACCCAAGAAGACAAGTTACACTGTAGCTAACTTGTATCTCCTGCTGAAAAGAACTACTTTTGTCTTGAAGGATATCTCTTTGAGTGCTGGGAAACTTTCACCAAACCGCAATTGCCACGTCATAGGCATACACTTTTACACCTTTTTCTTCCAGAGACAGTAATATATTGTTAATGGCTATATTCCAAAGTAGAGGAGACAGTACACCTCCTTGAGGTGTTCTTTTGACGACCCATCTTTTTAGATCCAGAGATCCCAAGCCTATCGTAATTTTACCTATTAAGAAAGGCCAAATTGTTGAATGCTCTCTGTGCACTTTTCTCATTTGACCTCAAGCTATTACCTTACCCGACATGAAGGCGAAAGCTGAGCTATGTTTGGTCCGCTCCAATTCAACAACAAAAAACTTGTTCCTTTCTCTAAAACGTTGCCCAAAAAGTAATTGCGGATTTTTCATATAGTCGGCGTTGACAAATTTTTTCACAGTTTGTGACTCTGTAATTGCATTTTTTCTTCTGTCAGTTATCAGCTGTTACTTTTAGCTTGCTTTAGAAAAAAAGTATAAAAAAGTATATTTGATTAAAATTCCTTCTAAGTTTTATTAAAATGTATTTACTTTCTTTTAAAAAATCCGCAATTACTTTTTGGGCAACCCAATATTTCATCGGTGCTATTTTATAGAGAAGTTCGCCGGTTTTAGATATGAAAGTGCATTATGTCAAAGTGACTTCATAACTTTTATTAAAAAAAAAAAACGTTCAGCCATTAATTTTAAAGCCGCTTCCAAATGGGTTAACTAATTGTCGGCTACTTTAGTTAATTTTCCTCTAACGATATGGCAATAACATCAACCACATCAGTAAGAGAAGGTCTGAAAAAAATATATATCTCCTTAGTATATTTAAAGTGTCATTTGAAGTGAACATCTTAGTTTCCCGTTAAAGCTGCAACACACAGACGCATACGAGTATAAAAAAACAGAGAGAGATGAAAATGTCTTTAGCGAGATGCGATGATTTGTGATGGCACTAGGGGGAACCCGAGATAAACTCTGAAGCATGAGGATGCAAGCACGCACTTTTTCATGATGGCTGCTCTAGGCTGGTAAAGATACTATGGCTTTCAACTTCTTCCAAGGAAAAAGCATAACCAGCCAACCAACCAATCTCAAGAATGTTAGAAAATTACAAATGATTACCTTTACATTTTTGACGCTTCTACCAATACGGTGTGTGCAAATATAAAAGATGGAATAACCATCAGAAGACGACTTCGTGTTCTCTGACGATGGTACGGTGTTGGCGGTCAAACGGCAGCTACTAGTAAACTTCATAGAAATAATGAAAACATAACAATTTTCAATTGGCATCATCGTCGGCATAGGTAATCTCTTAAACGCACGCATACATGATCATTGGCAAGGAAAATATATGTGGTGAAAATGACATTGGCGTAGCTATGATATTTACCAAAGGGGGGTCTAATGAAAATAAAGCAAACTTCTATGTAGTAAAGAAATTGCTAAAGTTGGGCGGATCAAACTTTGACAAAAAATGTGAGTTTCAGAATAAGGATTTCTTAAAAGCTAGCACTATTCATGTTTGAAGCGTTGAGAGTAGCAGACATATCTTTAATCTGATTCGCAAAAATATCTGTTCACCAGTTTGTAGGTAAATTTTTTAGTGATAGTTTTTGTGGGCCCCTAGGATATCTGCAGGTAGTGTTATCAACAAAGTGGTTGAGGATCCGTCCTCCAGTGTAGCATCAGATCTTAAGTGCAGGAGGATGGGCTTCAGAGACCTAGCAACGGCGATTACCGCAATTTTACCACACCGAAGTGATTTTAACATAAAAATTTGGTAAATTCCCGTCTAACGTTTATCGGTGTAAAAATTGTACTTCCCCTATAAAACAGAACAATCTTCCTCATCAATTGGTGCTTGTCAAGCAACTGGTTAGAGCCTAATGATGGGGACTCCGGATTTTGGGCTTGATGACATAACTAAGAATGTGTGTGTTATGCGATAATAGATGTGCTATCATCGCTATCATATTCCGACGTACTTACGGAATCGCCGGGGGAGATAACGGATATGGGAGTTTATGGTAAAGATCCAGAGACAGAGTTCTTTTATCGCTGGCTTGCCTGATCATAACAAGGTCCTTCAGGCGGAGATCCCTGAAATCACTGAATGCGTGATGTGGCGGCGGTAAAGCCATGTTAGTTCTTGTATGCCGATCTGAGTAGGGGAAATTGGCAAGAGACTCTCATGGGACAGGTGAGGCAAGCGAATTTGTTGGCAGGCCATATGAAGTGGATAAGGAGGCATTAGAGTGCTAGCTATGCCAAAGCTCAGTTTTCGCCTGGGAAAGGTACCACCAATCGAGATCATGTGCGGAGGATGAGGAGGCATTGGAGCGCTCACTATGTCAAAGCCCAGCTTGCGACTGGGAAAGGTCTCACCTATCGGGATCGGATGTTCATTCGACCGATCCCGATTGGAAAAAGATAAGTTGGATACTACCTATTACCCAATGCAGCTAAAATTTGGAAAAGTAAGGTACATTAGGCTCACCGTAGCGCAGAGGTTAGCATCTCCGCCTCTGACGCTTAACGCCTGGGTTCGAATTCTGGCGAGAACATCAGAAAAAAAATTGTTCGCTCTAAATGCTGGCGACACTTGTGAGATGCGGGGTTTTTTCAGGAATGCCACAAAAGTAGACCGATAGAGACAGCAAATGATGCCAAATTTTTGCCGCCCTTTTAACATTTCTCTTCATTAAGGTGTGCCATTTCATGATGGAAAGATATAAATACGAGCCAACAAGCAGTCGAAATTATTAAAATTTACTACCACGATTCGGAACCAGTAGCCTCAACGTTAACAGCTTCAACGATGAGACTCAATTCTGGCTAAATGGCTTTGCCAATAAACACAATATGCGTTATTGGCCAGACAGCAATCCACACCTACTCCATGAGTCATTATTACATCGCGAAAAAAATTACGATTTGGTGCGGTTTATGGGCCGGCGGAATCATTGGGCTGTACTTCTTCAGTGATAATCACGACCGGCACGTTTCTGTGAATGGGAATCGCTACCGTTCAATGGCAACAGCATATTTTTGGCCCCAATTGCATGATATGGACTTGGAGGAGATGTGGTTACTACTGGACGGCGAGTCGAAAACGAGTCGAAATTATTAAAATTTACTTCCACGATTCGGAACCAGTAGCCTCAACGTTAGCAGCTTCAGCGATGAGGCTCATTTCTGGCTGCATGGCTTTGCCAATAAACAAAATATGCGTTATGGGTCAGGCAGCAATCCACACCTACTCCATGAGTCGTCATTACATCCCCAAACAATTACGATTTGGTGCGGTTTATAGGCCGGCGGAATCATTGGGCTGTACTTCTTTCTTCATAATCACTACCAGCACGTTTCTATGAATGGGAATCGCTACCGTTCAATGACAACTGCATATTTTTGGTCCCAATTGGATGATATGGACTTGAAGGAGATGTGGTTGCTACAGGACGACGCCACAGGCCAGGCCAGCGAACATCACAATCAATTTATAGGAAACTCAAGGAAATGGTCCAGTCATCTGGACTTCTGCAAGTGTGCTTGACTTCTTCAGCCCCCAGAAACCGCAATTTTCGTCCAATTTTGCACAAAGTGTTCTGTTATGACTCTCAACAACTGTGCCAAGTGCGGTTCAAATCGGTCTATAAACTGTTATAGCTGCCATATAAACCGAGCTCCTGGTTTGACTTCTTCAGCTCGTGGAAGTCGCAATTTTCGTTCGATTTGGCTTAAATTTTGCCCATAGTATTCTGTTATGACTTACAACCACTGCGTCAAGTACGGTGCGCATCGGTCTATAATCTGATATAGCCCCTATATAAACTGATCTCCGATTTGGCTTCTTGAGCCACTGGAAACCGCAATTTTCGTCCAATTTGGCTGAAAATTTGCACATAGTGTTCTGTTATGACTCTCAACAACTGTACCAAGTACATTTTTTACTTGTTTTGAGCTGTGTTAGTCCCGTCGGTTGCTGATTATTGTCTCGATTGGATCATGTTTAGATATAGCCGTCATTATGCTATCGACAGTCACATTTTTAAATGGGTCTTGCATGCTTCAGCGCAATACCATTTCATGAATTTTTATGGTCATACTCTTGCAAATGCAAAAGTGGGGCAAATTTCTCACAAATCAATGAGCGCTGTCCGATTAAATTTTAAGCTCAATGATAAGGGACCTCCTTTTTATAGCCAAATCCCAATGGCGTACCGCGGAGCGACACCTCTTTGGGGAGACGATTTTTTCATGGCAAAGTACCTCAGAAATGTCGCCAGCATTAGGAGGGGATAACCATCGCTAAAAAATTTTCTGATGGTTCTGCCAGAATTCGAAGCCAGGCGTCCAACGTCATAGGGTGACATGCTCACTTCGGCGCTACGGTGGCCCCAAGGGTCATACTATTATTGGGATAAAAATGGCATTTGAATCAAGAAATAAACGAAATTTGCTAGTACTTGCTATTAAAATTTTTCCTCGGGATTCCTTAAACTACGCCAATGGAAGAAAAGTGAATACTAAACTCAACCACCAGCGGCATCACCTTCTTTATTAAAGTTTTTCTGTGCAATAGCAAGGCATTGGTACTCTTATGGAAGTTCATATTTATAGCCATGATTATGAATTAATTTCATCTTTGCTTTAAGTAAATAAATCATGGTGTTTTCGTTTATATATTGAAAATAAAATTCTAAAGTAAGGCAGAGAAATATGTTTGCCAGCATGGGTTGTCTTTGCCTTTCTGTTTGTAGAAGCTACAGTGGTGGAAAAAATAATTTGGATAATAGTTACTAAGGATAATACTGCACAAAAAAAAAAGTAAGAAAACATAATTTCTGCTATATAAGCCTGAAGATGAATATTCGTAGACATGTTGGGCTTTGAACGGTGAACCGAAATTTGACATAAAATCTCTTACGATTCACGGATATTCGTTATGGAGATTTTTTTTTTGTTAAATTCACTTGCAAAAAATTATATGAATTGTCTCCTTTTTGCAACTTAAAATCCTAAAGGAGAGAAAAACAAATGGTTACCACTCATTCAAAAGCTTTATTGCAAATTTAAGTTCACCGTTCAACAGTCCAAAATTTCTATAAATAACCAGGTTCCGCCTTATACAGAAGCTTGTCGCATCTGGTGTCGGTAAAGGCTTTGTTCGATTTATTTCGAGCTTTCTCAGAGATCGCTCTATTCGATTCGTTATAGATGGGTTCTCATTCAATGAGCACAAATTGACCGCAGGTGTACCCCAGGGCTCTGTTCTTTCTCCTTCTCTTTTTCTAATTTTCATCAACGATCTGTTGGGTCAGACATCGAATCCGATCTACTCATTTGCGGATGGCAGTAATCTCTGGCATTCGTACTCAGTCGACCATAAACCGAGTCTGAGGACAAGAGGCGGGTAATGAACGATACACTCTGCCAGGATTTGCTGGCCATTTCTGAGTGGGGTCGAACTCTATTGCCTCCCCACATCATCGTCGCAATGTGGGTGGTTTGGCGCTGTTCTATCGCTACTTTCGTGGTGTGTGTTCGTTTGATATTCCTCTTCTTATTCCTGATGTAAGGATGTATGTCAGAGATGCTAGCTCTTGATGTTCTGGGCATGAAAATACAAAGTGATGTCCATTGGGCTAAACATGTACTGGAAGTGTCGAAGGAAGCATTCAAGTGTTTAGGCTTCCTTAAACGCTGTAAGAATTACTTCACCCCGTCTGATCTTCTTAACATCTACACCGCTTTCATAAGGCCGAATATGGAGTACAACTCACATGTATGGGCTGTAGCTTCAAAATCATCACTGGAGCTATTGTATCGTGTACAGAGGAGAGCGAAGGCGTTGATTTTTTTTTCAGTCAGCCAACACGCAGGATTTAAGACAAATATCAATAAGGACTACATCCCTTGTCGCCCCTCCAATTTCTAATTTCCTCTCCCCAACGCAATGCACTGCATTCATAGGAGACATCCCCTGCGTGTTGGCTGACTGAAAAAAAGAGCGATGGCGTTGATTGGAAACAGTGGTGTATCGAACTCTATTGCCTCCCCACATCATCGTCGTAATGTGGGTGGTTTGGCGCTGTTATATCGGTACTTTCATGGTGTGTGTTTGTCTGATATTCGTCTTCTTATTCCTGATGTAAGGATGTATGTCAGGGATACTAGATATTCCAGGTACTCACACCGGTTTGTAATTGATTGGGGCCAGCGGACCGCACAATGCATTATAGAGAGAATTCTTATGTGGACCGACTTCCGGCTAATATTTTTCCCACCCACTTTGACATCCAAAGATTTAAGACAAATGTCAATAAGCACTGCATCCTTTTCCCCCTCCAAATCCTAATTTTCTTTCGCCATCGCAATGCACTGCATTCTTAGGGGATATCCCCTACGTGTTGGCTGACAGAAATAAAAAAAAAAAAACAAATAAAAGCGTGCTAAGTTCGGCCGGGCCGAATCTTATTTACCCTCCACCATGGATCGAATTTGTAGAGTTCTTTTCCCGGCATCTCTTCTTAGGCAAAAAAAAATGATATAAGAAAAGATTTACTCTGCTATTAGAACGATATCAATGTATGATCCGGTTTAGACCACAATTAAATTATATGTTGGAGACCTGTGTAAAATGTCAGCCAATTCGAATAAGAATTGCGCCCTTTGGGGGCTCAAGAAGTAAAATAGAGAGATCGGTTTATATGGGAGTTGTATCGGGCTATAGACCGATTCAGACCATAATAAACACGTATGTTGATGGTCATGAGAGAATCCGTCGTACAATATTTCAGCCAAATCGGATAGGAATTGCACCCTCCAATTGCTCAAGAAGTCAAGACCCAAGAAATGTTTATATGACAGCTATATCCGGTTATGAACCGATTTAAACCATACTTGGCACAGTTGTTGGATATCATAACAAAACACGTCGTGCCAAAATTCAGCTAAATCGGATAAGAATTGAGCACCCTAGAGGCTCAAGAAGTCAAGACCCAAGATCGGTTATATGGCAGCTATATCAAAACATGGACCGATATGGCCCATTTACAATATTTTCCGAGTGTATTTTTTGAAAAAGCTTATCAAAAATATTTGTCACTGTACTACCAACAAATCTGTTTTTTTTTCTTTTTTTTTTAGTTTCCTTCAACTGCAATCGGGACATCGTTATTATCACCTTCGTTGTGTGCTCAAAGGCAGGCTTTATGAAAAATTATGACGACAACAATTTGTTTCAAGGACACAAGACACTTGAAACCGTCCGCAGAAATCTTCAGACTACAAACAACAAAAGCATCAGGGACACTGGACTGCAAAGTTGTCTCATGTGTATACTACACGGGTGTAGTAGAGTAAGGTACGCCATGTTTGCATTTCATAGTTGTACACTTTTACACTTTTATTGTTGTTGGGATGACCAGTGTTTTGGTTTTTTATTTTCGTTTTTTTGTTGTTGTGTATTGCTATTCTTGTTTTTGTTTGCAGGCGCGTCGTATTAGCAGTTCAAAAAAAAAATGTGAGCAAGAGAAGCGAAGCAATGTTTGGGTATATGGCAAAAGTGCTAAAGTTAAAGAAAACATATAACACTTGTTATTGAAGTTTTGTTTGAATAAGTTTTTGTTGTGAATGTGTATGTGTGTGTGTGTGTGTGTGTTTTGTGGACCGTAAAAAGGAAATTAAAATAATTGAAATGAGCAACAGTACGTTGCGCTGGTCTCATTGTGCATATGTGCGGCACACTGGAGGACGAATGTTGAGAGTTGTTTACAGAATTTATTCTAAATGAGAAGAACAGTGCTCATAGCGCTGCTGCTGCAATAGTACTTTAGATACGCTGCCCTACACTGCTGATAGGCAGGTAAGGTTCTCGATATAGTTGATTTTGCTGATATAGCTCCCATATAAATCAATCTTCTGGATTAACTTTTTGGGAGCATAAAACGCTTAATATTCCAACAGTTTATTCAAATTTGAATTGGTGCCTCATATTAGACCCTCATATCCACTGCCGTGAGGTTAAGGGAGCTTTCTCATTGGTCATGTGGCGGCTATGGACACTGTGTTATCCTTGATACAATATCCGATGTTTCCCACCTGAGCCGCTTTTTAATATAAAGTGTGAACAACTTTACCGACAGTAAAATTGCCATAAGGGAAATAACAAGCAGGACTGTAAGGTCACGAACAGTCTTGCAGTGCAAGAAAGAGATTAAGGCCTTTTCTGAGGATGACAAAATCCGCATCGTTTGGGTTCCGGGCCATAACAGAGTAAGGTGAAATGGCACAGTTGTTGATGGTCAAACCGAAACACTTCATGCAAAAATTCAGCCAAATCGGGTAATAAATGCGCCCTCTAGAGGATCTAAGCCGAGATCGGATTATATGGGAGCTATATCAGATTTTGAACCGATTTAAGCCATAATTGGCACAGTTTTTGATGGCTAAAACGAAAAACTTCGTGCATCATTTCAGCCAAATCGGATATGAATTGCGCCTTCTAGCGGTTCGAGAAGTCCAGATCCGAAATCGGTTTAGATAGGAGCTACATCAGATCATCAGATATATTAGAACCGATTCCAACTACGATATCCCTGGTAACAGAAGTTACAAAGGCATCTATACGGATGGTTCCAAACTAAACGACCAGGAGGGCTTTAGAGTGTACTCTAAAGATCTAGAACTGGTCATATCGAAAAGGTTACCCGACCACTGCAGTGTGTATCAATCCTTGCAATTAGGAATCTGATGGAATGGTTGCCCAAAAAGTAATTGCGGATTTTTCATATAGTCGGCGTTGACAAATTTTTTCACAGCTTGTGACTCTGTAATTGCATTCTTTCTTCCGTCAGTTATCAGCTGTTACTTTTAGCTTGCTTTAGAAAAAAAGTTTAAAAAAAGTATATTTGATTAAAGTTCATTCTAAGTTTTATTAAAAATGCATTTAATTTCTTTTAAAAAATCCGCAATTACTTTTTGGGCAACCCAATATCTCAGGAGTTCATTTGCTTCAGCAGCATTCGTATGCCTTTTTAGTTGCCCTTTGGTTTAGTTAACTATGCAGGCATTTATTCTACTACTATTTGTTTGCCATCGCTTGTTGTTGTTGCTGTTCTCAGTTTTTGTGATTCTCTCAGGTGTGAATGAGCATAAGATCCGCAAGTGTGTATGTGATCGATCCTTTTGTAGCAGCAATGCGCTTAAAATGAAGATGTCTACTGCTTTGACAGTATTTGTGGAGCTGTTAATTTTTTCTACATTCAGAGCTGCCGTTGCCATTCCCATCTTCATGGCTGACGCCATATTTGCCGCCTTAGTTGTTCGTAATAATAAAAAACCGAAACGATTGCAGGGCAACATTATCTTGCATATTCATAAGCATGGTATCGATGAGTATGATGAGATGATGTTTATACTGATAATGATTGTGAAGATAATGATGCTGTATGCAACAATGAGAACAAAGAGAGTATGAACACTTGTAACTAGAAAAAATATTTTTTTTTTTTGAATAATGGAAATAAGAGAGCAAAGTCTGAATTCTTCGGCTCTATGGCAAGTACCTACACAGAAAAAAAGTAGGGCCAAAATTGAAGATTTTTCCTTATTTATAGGACTTTATCAAAGAAAAGGAGTCAAAGAACCAAAGCTTTGAAAACAAGATGCTATCTTGAAACTTAATTTGCTATTTACTAACGGATATGACCATCCTTTTTAATCTTCAATCGTTGATTGATTCTTACTTCACTAGACAGATGCGTGACCTATTACAAGATTTTGAACAATTCTTTTTTATACCCACTACCATAGAATGGGGGTATACTAATCTAGTTTATAACTCCTCGAAATATTGATCTAAGACCCCATAAAGTATATACAATATATTCTTGATCATCTCGACATTCTGAGTCGATCTAGCCACGTCCGTCCGTACTTCCGTCTGTCGAATTCACAAAGCGGTCGAACGCGTAAATCTAGCCGCTTGAAATTTTGCACAGATGCTTAGTATTGATGTAGGTCATTGGGGATTGCAAATGGACCATATCGGTTAAGATTTCGATATAGCTTCCATATAAACCGATCTCCCGATTTGACTTCTTGAGCACCTGGAAACCCCAATTTTCCCGATTTGGCTAAAATTAAGCAGATTAATCAGAAGTCAATATCCAAGATCGGTTTATATGGCTACATCATTTACAATCCCAACCGACCTACACTAATAGGAAGTATTTCGACAGACGGACTGACAAGGCTTAAACGATTTAGACTGTCAAGACGATCAAGAATACATAAACTTTGTATAAGGCGGTTCCTAGCCTTGCAACCTTGTCTGCTCTGCCCTGATCAAATTAATTTTAAAATGTTCACCCATTTCTTTGAGTGATCTGCGACAGTCGAAGGCGGTTTCTGAACTCAAAAATACATTCTCCAAGAAATACCCAAGGCTGCCTTGCAATCTGCAAAGATGTATATGCCAACTATCAATACATTATTACCTACCCATACCCGAACATTTTTTTTGCAAGCATATTCGCTACACACTACAGATATCGAGCAGCATTCTTGATAAGCCTAGCTTCATATCCTCAAGGTACACACAAGGTCGCCCAGTCTGGAACCATACATATAGAAGGCTACGCACCATATACTACCAGTAGTAGTTGCAATCGGCCATACAAAGTATAGTAGTTCAGTACTTTGTATCAAATAGCCGCTCGAACAACGTGCAGTCTACACTGCCTGGAATGTCTGGCATTATAATAAGGAAAACACAGTGCCCGTAACCGCTGCTTGACCAAGGCTCCCTCGACCCGTGGTCACAGAAAGTTGGTATTGCAATATTATCTAAGTGCGGAGACTGTTAGCCTCCCAAGCTGGGCATTATTGATATAAAAAATTTTCCTCACATGCCATTTAAAATCGTGACTTGCTTCACCCATTTTGCATATTTACGCCCGTGGCCTAATTTTCCGTAACGATACCGAAAGCCACACTGATCCATTTTTAATTTCCTCAGTATTAGCCTCGTTTTCTCACGATCCGTATCCTCCCATAGGATTTTCGTCGCCCTGTCGGCCATATAAATGTTCCACACCCACGCCCTTAACACAAACGGCGTCGCCTTTAATGCTTTTGCACTCACGCAGTTTACAGATGGCAGCCATCTTGCCCTTACAGCGAAGCCATCTGCAGCCTCATGGCAATAGTGTCTCGCGCGCGTAAAAGTGTTGTCTCAGGTATCCAATTCGAAATTACTTCTACTCCATTCATGTTTGCGATCTTCGTTTTGATGATCCCGCGATGGTCTGACCTGTCTTCCTATATTCTATCTACTTGCCCATCGCCTTAAGTCTCGGCTATGAGTGGCGTTATAATCTGTATGTCTATGGGTCGGAAATCTACGTTTGTCTTCAGTGCCGTAATGGGCATGGTTCCCATCTCGCCAGGTGCATTGAATTCAGTGCATTAGATGGTGTCGCCGTCTTAGCCTAACTGAGCTAAGCCTTAAAAATGTCCCAGTCCTGTGGGTTAGGGTTAGGTAAGAGTGGTAGTCCTTTACAGACTACCTTAGACAATTTTAAGTCTATTGTGATGCCACTGTAGCGACAGACCAAGGCTTGTGGCAGGAATCGAAACGACGACACCTGATCTAGTAATTCGAGCATGCTACCAACTTGGCTACCGGGGCTCCTGTATAAAGCTGGCAAAATATCGATAGCACTATCGATACTATCGATATTTTATGTAATATCTGAATATCAATTGATATATTTCCTATCGATACTATCGGTGGCCAACGTAGCGCAGAGGTTAGCATATTCGCCTATGACGTTGAACGCCTTGGTTCAAACCCAGGCGTGGTGGTTATCCTCTTACTTATGCTGGCTACATTTGTGAGATACTTTGTCATGTAAAAACTTCTCCATGAAAGAAAATCTAAGTTAGGAATTCGGTGCTACTTACAAAATCCTTAATTATTTTCCATGCCACGCCCCTAAGTTGGTTCATGTCTGTATTGTGTCCCCACCTAAGTATCGAAGACATTTAACCGTGAAAGCCGGGCAATGACATAGGAAATGCTCCAACGTCTCATCATCTTCCCTTCATGCCCTACAAATGCTATCAATTGGCGCACCGATTTTGCATAAGTGAGCTTGTAGCGTTATGTGTACCGTTATGACACCAAAAGCAATACTGACCACCTTCTTACTTCCTTTCAGTAATAGGCTAGTCCTCTCACGATCCGGATGACCCCATGGGATTCTCGCAGTCCTACCCACCGTTTCGCTGTTCCACAATGTTACATGCGCATTCGTCGCCCACGCCCTTGACTGACACTGCGTTGACCCGAAAGGTTTCGGTTAACCAAGTCCTGTGGCCTTCACCGCCAAATCATCTGCCGTTTTCATTCTCCCTTACACCGTTAAGGCCCGGCACCCAAACTATGCGCATAGTGCCATTATCAGAGAAGGCATTAATCTCTTTTTTATATTCCAAGATTGTCCGTAATCTTACCGTCCTGGTTGTCATTGTCTTCAACGGTCATTTAACTGTCTGTAAAGATGTTCACATTTGACGTCCTCGCGTTAGCACCATACCACCTCACGCATTCAGTGATCGCCCTGATTTTCGCTTGTAGGCTTGTATTATGGTTATGGTCTAAAACAGATCTCGCTCCTTGGGTTCTCAACGTAGACCCCCAGGCCCACTATGTCCTCTAGCTTTGATCCATTCGTGTAACATGATCTTCCAGATGGCGGTCCTAGGGTTCCGTCAGTCTAAGACTGTGCTGCTGGCACCAGTGACCCGCACTCAACCTCAAGTGTCGTCTCAGGTATCCCATCAGAAACCTCTTTCCTTCTTTACAGGTTGCCTATCGTCGCCTAGATTATACCACGATGACTTGAGCTGCTTCCATTCTCGATTCATTCTCTCATTCTTCCATCGCCTTGAGTCTCATAGCCGCAACGGCTGCCTCACACTTAATGTGTATGTCAATGTGTCGGGAATCTATAATAGTCTCCAGTGCCCTAGTGGGCGTGGTCCTCATCGCTCCGCCTATGCCAGGACAATATGTTTTCATGTTTTCTGAACCTGTTGTATGATCCTTATGTGGCACTTTTTCTCTATAGCAGTCCACCAATTTCGAGCCTACAGCCCGTCAGATATCGAAACAGGCCATAGGGGACGTCTTTGGCCTGTACATTCGAGGCTGTATAAGATTCGGCCCGGCCGAACTTAACACGCTTTATCTTATATTCGAAGAGGGTCTAGTCCCAGGGGTGCGAACCCACCCCAAAATTATGCCGCATAGTTATATACATGTACACCAAACGCCAAAGTTTGGTTCATATCAACAGGGGGCCGCAAACACTTAAAGGTGTAGCAAAGCACACCGGGCCAGCTAGTTTGTAAATATAATACAAGTGAGCGCATACTAAGTTCGGTTGGGTCGAATTTTGTATACCTCAACGATGGATTGCGTTTCTCCAGTGCTTTGCAAGGTTTCTATTAACAGGCAAGAGCTTAAAAATAAAATAAAAAGACATTGTGCAAAATTTCAGCCAAATTGGATAAGAATACCTTCTAGAGTTTCAAGAAGTGAAATCGGGAGATCGGTTTATATAGCTATATAAGTTAATGAAAGGATGCGGATTATACTAAGCACAGATATGGGATTAAACCTCTAACATATATGGATGAGTTATCTCCGATTCAAGTTGAAGCTCAATGATAAAGGTGTCTTTTTCTATTGGCGAGTCCGAACGGCGTGCCGCATTGCGACACCTCATTGGGGAGAAGATTTTACCGGGCAAGGTACCTCGCAAATGTCGTCAGCATAAGAAGGGGAAAAAATCACCGCTGAAAATTTTTGTTCTGATGTTCTCGCCAGGATTTTAAGCCAGGCGTTCAGCGACCTGCATTAATGGAAGTATTTTTGCAAATTTTAGAGCAGCTTCACTCGTTTGAAAGTTTGCATGATTTCTACGGACGGACGGACATAGACAGATCGTCTTAAGTTGTCATGACTATCAAGAACGTATGCACAGACGTAGTTAGTATACCACACCCCATATGGTGGAGAGTATAAAGACATCAAATATTTTGATATTGGGGTAATATTTTTCTTTATATACCATAATGTCGTCTTTACACAAAAATTATCTTCATAATAACACTAAAATAAAATACAAACAAAGGCTTTTAATAAAGACATAAAAATTAAAAAAAAAAAAAAAAAAACTAAAACACAGACAAATTAAATATTGACTAGATGCAATACAAACAACGCCGGCAACGGCAACAATGGCAGTAAATATTTACATTCAGCCTTATGGCATGACTTTAGCTACTTGAATATGATGACAGAAAAGTATTTCATATCAGGTTGAAGGAGGACCAGCAATATCACCGACCTCTTTGACTCATTATTCCTAAACGACATCATCTCAAAATCCATTTTATTTTTCGATTTTTTGTTTTTTTTTTGCTGTTTTTGCTTTACAAAGGAACACCAAGGCGTTCGTTGTATAATCAAAATAAAACAAGTGGAATGGTATGGTGGTATGAAACGCAGCAGGATACTTGAAATAAAATTTTACTGGTGACTGCTTGCGATCGTGGTGTTGGTGTTGGCGTTGCAGTCGGTGTTATTGCTCTGACAGCATTTAATGCTCCAAAAATATGTATACGACAAGTTAAATGCCAATAATGATATTAAAAATAAACAACAATGCAACGAACTAAATGAGCTCAACAGATTTGGTCGACTGTTTACTACAAGGACACGCCATTCGTTCTACGCTTAATAAATATTTTTCCCTAAAAAGAATGCATGACATTCATGGTTGAGTTGAGACAATTTCAGAGCGTCTTGAAGTGCTTTAGAGCAGAAAGTATAGTCAAAAACTGCCTATTGAAACTTATAGGTGGTGTAAAGTACAAAATTTGACTTGAAAGGAGTATAATCAGTGAATTTTTTGGAAAAAAGAAGAAAAATCTGGACAAAATTTTCCATTTAGGTAGAAAAGAGTCTCATCGCTGAACAAAAATTTTCGATAAAACAGTGGATTTCCATCCATAAGTTTAGACGATTTGAATTCGTTGCTGGTTTGTAAGTTTATGCATAATCATAATGGTTTGTAAGTTTCTCCATAATGAAATGGCAGAGTATACTGAATATTTTTCATTTGACTTTTGGACACAATTATTAAACCAGTGCTACCACTGCAAAACATTTTACCCATACGAAATTAACCTTTACTAACAGAGACCTATCATTTGAACCACATATTATCCGGATCGCTTCACCATACTGCCAAAGATCTTTCATTTGGGTGCCTTATTAGCCCAATTGGACTATATGTCAGTACAGTTGGTTTTTCGGGAATAGGGTTACCTCCTAGACATTTTTATATCAAACTAGCCGAAACGGGCCTGCTCCGCTGCGTCTTCTTTAACTCTCTAATAGCTTTTTAGGGTGGGGATACTTCGCCCTGAATGCGAATATCGAATTCTTGCCATTGTAGCCTATAACGCTGAACGCGTTCGAATCCTGGCGAGAACATCCGACAAAGCGGTGTTTATCTCCTCTTAATATTGGCGACATTTGTGAGATACAATGCCATGCATGGACATTTAAAAAATTTTCCCCCAAAGAGGTGTCGCACTGCGGGACGCCGTTCGGACCCGGCTATAAAAAAAGGTCCCTCATCATTGAGTTTAAATTTGAATCGGAAAGCACTCGATGATGTGTGAGAATTTGCCCCTTCTCGGTTTCTGGTGGTAATGTTCTTCCTTAGGGTAATGTTCTCGTTATGGGAGGAATGGCACCTCAGACATTTCGACTCAAAAATGGATATCATCTATTCCCTATAGAGCATTCCACAATCCACAACCTGTGGACGCTTCCGCAGCTTGCAGCTAAGCTTCTCGTGACTGCAATGAACACAAGTTGGAGCTCAATGTTCCAGCCTGTGTAATGCTCACAGCTATCCCGTGCCGGTGGGAGGGTGTTTTTTTTGGGCTGTGGCGGCTACTGGCACTTTGCCCTGAAAATATATATCAAATTCGTTCTTCACTCCCAAACACCGTTAATTTGAGCTCCATATTGCCATAGACGGGAATAAAGTTCAGTTTAGGGGGTGCTTTAGGGCATAACCCCAAATATTTGTCTTCAAAATTGGATATCAAATTCGTTTTCTATTTTCAAATACCTTTCATTGGAGTCTAATATTGTCATATGGTTCAATTAACCTATTTGACGTATTTTTAAAAGGAAAAGCGCCATCTAAACTTGAACGCAAATTTTAATGCCATATTCGTAACCTACTCCCAAATGCCCTTCATTTCAGTCCCATATAGCCATGATCGGCTAATATGGCCATTTGTATGTATTTGGGGATGGGGCGACCTCTCATTACTTGGATTTTGTATGCCATATTTGTAATCTAATGCCGAATGCTTTTCATTTGAGTCCCATATTGACATGAAGGTCTAATATATCTGTTTAGAGGAGTTTTGGGGTTGGGGCGGCCCGCTGGGTACTTGGACCCAAATTTAAATATGATACTCGTTTTCTAATCTCCAATACCTTTCATTTGATACCTATATTGTATCAATTGGCCAACTTTTGATTTTGGGTGGTGTTTCTGAGGTATGGGGGAGGGTCCGCCCCCATCCTATATCTAAAATTTATATATATATATATGTTTCCTTCTAGACAAACCTATACAATCAGTGGAAATTTTAGGAAAATTGGTTCAGTCGAGTCTCATATAGTCATAATGAGTCGTATGCTCATATGGGGCATTTTTGGGCAGTGGGGTGTTTCCCTATACATCGATCTAATTTTGTATGCCAGATTCGAAAACTACTCCCGAATACCTTTCATTTGAGCCCCAGATTGACATGAACGTCCAAATGTCTGTTTGGGGGAGTTTTGGGGTTAGGGCGGCCCAATGGGTACTTGACTCACATTTTAGTACCCTATTCGTATTCTACTCTCCAATACCTTTCTTTTGATACCCATATTGTCCCGATCGCTCTACTTTTGATTTTAGGTGGTGTTTTTGGCATAAAGGGGAGGGTCCGCCTCCTTTCCGATTTCGAAAAACACACAAAAGGCGAAAATTTTGAGAAAATCGGTTTTGCCGTTTTTGAGTCTATACGGAACAAATAAACAAACCGAGTACCACACCACCACCACATGAATGGCTAATGTACCCATTTTGGGCGTTTTTTTTGGGGGGGGGAGTCCCCCCCTTTCCTATAATTCGACATAAATTTGTATGCCAGATTCGTTATCTACTCCCGCATACTTTTTGTTTTGATATCCATATTATTGCTATGGGTCCACTTTTGTTTTTGGTGGGTGTTTCTGGAGTAACGGGGGAGGGACCGCCCCTTCCGATATCAATAAAGTTTAAAGCCTATTTCTTCTTCCGGACCATAATCGTAATCTACTCCCAGATAACTTTCATTTGAGTCCCAAATTGTCATGATTGTTGAGTCCCTTTCATTTGAGTCCCATATTGTCATGATAGTCAAATAAACATAGTTTACAGGGTTTTGGGGCTGGGGCATCCCCCCCCCCAAATTGTTTGGCCAGTCGACTGAACTATGCATTACCGAGAAAATTCATTTTGTCGCCCGAACCATTCGTATGTGGAATCGATTTACGGCTAATGTTTTTACCATCGACATTGACGTTCAGAATTTTAAGGCGAATATCAGAAAACACTAGCCCCTCATTACCTCCTCCAACCCTTAACTTTCCTAATTGTCAACGCAATGCACTGTATATATAGGGGACATCCCCTGCGTTTTGGTTACGTGAAAAAAAACTATACAAGCCGATCTTGGATCTTGACTTCTTGAGGGACTAGAGGACGAAATTTTTATCTGATTTGGCTGAAATTCCACATGAGATGGTTTGTTATGACTTCCAATAACTCTTATACGTATGGTCCATAACCTGGTATAGCAGTCATACAAATTGATTTGGGGTCCTGACTTCTTGATCCTCTATAGGGCGCAATTATTATCCGATATGGCTGAAATTTTCCACGACGTGTTTTGTTTCAACTTCTAATAACTGTTCCAAATATGGTTCAAATCGGTCCATAACCTGATATAGCTGCCATATAAACCGATCTAGGTAGTGACTTCTTGAGCCACTAGAGGGCGCAATTCTTTTCCGATTTGGCTGAAATTTTACACGACGTGTTTTGTTACGATTTCCAATAACTGTTCCAAATATGGTTGAAATCGGTCCATAACCTGATATAGCTGCCATATAAACCGATCTAGGGTATTGACTTCTTGAGCCACTAGAGGGCGCAAATATTATCCGATTTGGCTTTTTTTATTTATTATATCAATAAAACCTAACAAAAACTCCCATAAATATGCGCATACATTAAGTAGTATCCGCATATTATCTGTATCATTTGCCAGAGCAAGTAAATGTCACCATTTTGCAACTTTGTATGACATGTACTCTACATTGTTGTTACAACACTAAGCCATTTTTAATATTTAAGTATTTCTACGCGCAAGGATTTTTCTTTTACATAAATAATTATCAAGTCTGCATATTTGTGTCAATATTTACGTGACACAATGTGGCCGGCGACTGTAATGATGGCAGCGGCGATGTATAAATATTTTGCCTCGTGAAATGCAATTATTACAAAAGTTGAATTTTATCTTCCGCAGACCCATGCCGTAGTGCCGCCATGAAACATTGTTGCAATATTCTAAATATGATACCTTTTTGGAGTACAATTGAATGTTTTGTGTCAAACTTTGTGCCAACGACATGCACTCGAAATCAAAACTATCGTCCTAGAGAAAACACAGCTAGAGAAACTGGAAAGCTTTGGCATAAATATGCTATACGAAAATTGAGATGAGGTGAAGAACAACTTATATGGCATTTGCGTCGTGCCAAGTGGGTGGGTTACTTTTTCACTTAAGCCTTTTTTTCTATTTAATTTTCATTGTTTCCCTACCCCCAGCTCTGTTTATGGCCATGAAACGTATTCGGTCGTGGCCTTAAAGTATAAATCGAAAGAACAAGAATCAAAGAGTTTTATTGTTGTTGATCCAGGCTTGACCATTTAAGCTGTTGTAGACTTGGTTTGCTGGACATTTGAGCATAGCTGAAAATCGCTTTTAGCTAAAAAAAACTGCCACAAAAAGAGGCCATGGTAATAGAAAAAGCGTGAAAATATTCCAGCAAGTGCCAGTCAGTGTTATCTAGACCATAATATAACACCACAGCTAATGGACTTTTATGTTGGCAAGCAAACTGTTTATTAAGTCTTAGAAAAGCCATTGGCCCTTAGAATATCCTAAATTGCAGTTCAAATCAAATGCTTAAAGGAATACCATACCTTTCTAAATCCTAAACTCAGCAGAAGGAAAAGAAACAAATAAAACGGAGTTTTAAAGTTCTCAATCACGTTTTTAGTTTAATGAATAACAACTCTCTCGTAGCTTAAATGGAAATTTGTTTCTTAACCTCTTAAATAATTGTGAGTTTTTTTTTTAACATTTTTTCACTTCTTATATGTATGCTTGCTCCTCTTTCTCCCTCTCTCTCCTTCTTGCTTAATGTCTTTAAGTTGTCACCATAATTATGGAAAATTATGGCATGTTTTAACGGGCGCTTGTGAAATTCCGGTTTAGCTACATTTTTTTTGTGTCATATTTTCTTGTACTGTGTTTTGTAGTTTGTTTTTTTTTTCAAAGTAGTCCGTCCAGGAAAGGTGTAATTTCTTGTCACTTTTGCGGTGAATTTACAAAGGAATTATTGTTTTCATTATCAATGCAGTGTTAAGTTTAAACACATTTTAAGGCGTTGGGTCTTTTCGATTGAGTGCTCAATGAGTTCATTTCATTGGCATGATAGCTAAACGAAAGACTTAAGACACAAACTTTCATGGTGTACTTGTGACTAAGGGGACAATACATGTTGACAATATGCATGTAAAGGAAATTTAGTTAAAAAAAAACATGAGATTATTCTTCAAATCGGGAAAAAGCAGCATACAGCTTAAAATTTTTTTTCTAGTGGATTTAAATCCGGAAGAAGAATCCTATGAGTAGCAGAAAAAACCCAAGATTTTGGGACATTCCACAAGGCATGTCCACACGGTATTTGGTATGGTTGTCTAAACGAAGGATCGGTGGGTGAGGGTGTTAGTCATCACATCAAATTCCAGCAAAATAGTGTAGCTTAGGTTACGTTGAAAAGAGGGTGCAGATAATAATCCGCCCCTTGCCACATACACCTAAGCCAGTAATCGGCTTGCTGTGCGCTCTCACAATAAAAATAAAAAAAAATAAAAATAAAAATAAACAATAAAAAGTAACCTCGAAAAAGAAAATTTTCTGTTAGGAATTCCGTGCAACTTACAAAATTCTTAAATGTTTCCCATACCACTCACCTAACTTGGTTCATGTATGGCGTCGTGTGCCCACCGAAATACCGGTGTCTGTTAGTCGCAAAAGCCGGGTAATCACATAGGAAATGCTCCAAATCTCATCATCATATTCCCCACATGCCCTACACATGCTATCACTTGCCGCCCCTATTTTGCATAAGTGAGCTCGTAGTCCTATATGTCCCCTTATGATACCGAAACTGGCATACTGGCATCCTTCTTACTTTCTTTCAATAATAGCCTCGCCTTCTCACGATCTGGATCTCCCCATAGGATTTTCGGCATCTTAGCGTCCGTTTCGCTATTCTACAGCGTTGCGTTCGTAGATTACGCCCTAACTCGGACTTCATCAATCCGAAACGCTTCGCATTAACCAAGTTTATTAAGACAGTCCTCTAGCCTTCACTGCCAAATCGTCTGCTTTTTCATACCCAAACAATGCGAGTCGTGCTATCCTCAGAGAAGTCGTTAATCTCCTTCCTACACTCAAAGATTGTTCTTGACCTTAGCGTTCTGGTTGTTATTGCCCTGATGGTTAGTTCACTATCCGTATAGATGTTCACACCTCACCCAAATGCAAATTTTGCCCATGAACATTCCACTAAGGAACAGGGGCAAACTTCTCACATAACAACGAGTGCAGTCCGATTTAAGTTTTTAAGCTCAATGATAAGGGGCCTCCTTTTTCTAGCCGAGTCCGAACGGCGTGCCGCAGTGCGACACCTCTTTGGAGAGAAGTTTTACATGGCATAGTACCTCGCAAATGTTGCCAGCATTAGGAGGGGAAAACCACCTTTGAAAATTTTTTCTTTTCGTCATAGGCGGACATGCTAACCTCTGCACTAAGGTGGCCTCCTCACACCTCACCCTCTAAAGAGAATTTTGAAGACCCTTTCTTTAAACAGTCTAAGTGCCAGGTAGTCTGCGACCTCATACCAATCAGTACCTTCCACAATACCCAGAATGATATTCGGGATGCGAATGAGCGTACCGATCCTCCTTCTGCATACAGACCACAGTTGGTTGCATGTGCAGCATCGCTTCTAGGTTCTCATGAGGTGTGAATCTCAGTGCTCCCGAGATACTGACATAGGTCAGCCCATGTTTATTTTCGAACTGTCTAGTTCGAGTCTTCCTATTCACAGCCATTCACCATACCAGCGCTCCACAGTGCACTTGGCCGGATTGATTTTTATGGATGAAAAAAAAAGCAAAAAATCGCATAGCAAAAACGTAAACTACATACAATTCTAAAAAGTTTTTCCGAAGAAACCATGTATCTAAAATAAAATACTCATCCGCGCTCTCGACTTCAAAGAGAATCTGCTCAACAGTCTACTCAGTGACATCTTCATGATTTCGCTTATAGCCGAAAGAACCCTGCCTCGCATATGCGATAAATCTCGCGCAATCCTTGTGGAGATACAAAAGAACATCGCTAATCACAACGTTCCAGATAATTGGGGAGAATATCGCTAAGATCTGCGAGGGAAGTGACTGGCTCGTCATATACCCCATAACCTATTTGTAATATTGGGTTGCCCAAAAAGTAATTGCGGATTTTTTTAAAGAAAGTAAATGCATTTTTAATAAAACTTTGAATGAACTTTAATCAAATATACTTGTTTACACTTTTTTCTAAAGCAAGCTAAAAGTTACAGCTGATAACTGACAGAAGAAAGAATGCAATTGCAGAGTCACAAGCTGTGAAAAAATTTTTCAACGCCGACTATATGAAAAATCCGCAATTACTTTTTGGGCAACCCAATAGCTCCCATATAGATCGATCTCCCGCATATACTTCGTGAGCCTCTAGATGGCGCAATTCTTATCCGGTTTTGATGTCATTTTGCTCAATGACTTGTCTTATGATCTCCAACAGATGTATCAAGTATGGTTTTATCGGTTGAAATCCTGGTATAGCTCCGTATAAACCAATCTCTCGAATATAGGTTTTGAGCCTCTAGAGGGCGTAATGCTGATCCAAGCATAAAAAATATCCATGTGAATTATTTGCTATTACCTCCCATTATCAATTTTTTTTAGTTTCTGCCTATAAAGAGAAACCTTCCAAACGACAACTACGATCCATGGTGGAGGATATAGGATTCAGTCAGCCGAACCCAACTTTGTTCTTACCTCAACGAGTGAACTTACAGTCCAATCTTTTAGGGCTTTTTGGTAGCTGAGTTGGTGGCATGCTTGAATTACTAGTGCAGGAGTCGTTCGGGTTCGACTCCCGCCACAAGCCTTGGTCTGTCGCTACAATGGACTTAAAATTGTCTAGGTAAAGGACTGCCACTCTTACCTAACCTACCCTACAGTTCAGTTTTAATACTTTTCAACATTTTATGGAAAATCTTGCAACATTTTCTAGCATCTTAATGACTTCAAACTCTTCAACAGATTGATAACATTTACAATACCGGAAAATAAATTTGAGTGGGAGGGGGGAAAATATATTAGATTGCCCAAAAAGTAATTGCGGATTTTTCATATAGTCGGCGTTGACAAATTTTTTCAACGGCTTGTGACTCTGTAATTGCATTCTTTCTTCTGTCAGTTATCAGCTGTTACTTTTAGCTTGCTTTAGAAAAAAAGTGTAAAAAAAGTATATTTGATTAAAGTTCATTCTAAGTATTATTAAAAATGCATTTACTTTCTTTTAAAAAATCCGCAATTACTTTTTGGGCAACCCAATAATTCCATAGTTTGTGAAAATGCTTAAGTTCAACTGCAAACTCCCTTCCTCTATACCAACAAACCCCTGCTTAGTCCTATGACATAAAGGGCTTGTGGCTAAATGGACATTGGAAACTTTTAAGCCACAAGAAACATTGACAATAACGACAACTACTGACAAAACGAGAGGCAGACAGCGTAATCGAAACTCCATTGGTTAGGAAAGTTATGACTAATAATCGTGCCAAGTTAAAGTTAAGGAAAACTTGGAGCATTCCACACAAAAACCCGGCAGAAAAAAACAAACAATTTGCCATAATTTTCCTTTAAATACACTGTCAAATATTTCCGATAATCTCTGTGGACAGCCAAGAAAAGGAATCCTAGTTTAGTATTGGCTATGAAAAGGCAGCAAATCGGTGTGAATTTTTTTCTAAGGTTTGTCGTTTTATTTTAACTGTAATTTAAGGCAATAAAATATTAAATAAAAATCTACAAGCTAGCCAAAAAAAAAAACAAACATGCAGCAAGGGAAACAAAGACTCAACAAAACAGAAGAAAAAAATACATTTTTATACTGCCCAAGCTGTGTACACAGCACAATGCACTCACTCACTTATACAAAAGTGAAATTTTATATTGGCAAATTTTTTCGTTTTTTATTGTTAAACAATTGTTTTCGAATGAAAAAAAAAATAAAGTTTTTTTTTCTCCTTCTTTTTGCTTGGCAAAACTCCTAACAGAAACAAAAAAAAAAATCTCTTGGCAAAAATCGTGAATTGTTTCTTGGGATGTTGGTTGATATTTTTCATATCTCTTAAAACTCCTTCCCCCCAACCCTCTCCAGTGTTGCTAGACGAAAATTCAATCTTATTTATGTTCAAAGTTATGATCTTTGAAGATTTTTTTTTCTTTTCTCCCCTGCTAAACGCTGGCCGTTTTTTGCTACATTTTTTTTGGTTTGATCGGAAATCGTGATTTATGATTTTGCAGAGAGTCCAACAAAATAGCTGCTTGAAAGCAACAAGAACAACAACAACAAAATGCCACTCACACAAGAAATAGTAAAAATGTTTATGACAAAATATCGTTTCTTTTTATTGCTATTTTACAAGTAAAATTTGTAAAGAATTGCAAACTTTTGGTTGGTTTTGTTGTTATTGCGTTTTTCAAACTGATATTTTTCAGGAGGTAACATGAAACTTTTTTTCTGGTCGAACCCATAGCCAGACAGGTCAATAAACTGATTGTAGTTTTCGTTGTTGCTTATTTGTAGTTGTTACTATTTGGTGTTTCTTTTTGTTTTTGGTCTAGGATGAGATATTAATCTGCAGTACAGATAGACATGAATAGTCACATTTTGGAATACTATGCCTGAAAGTTCGTTCGTCCAAGTTAAAAAGTATCCTTTAAGTTGGCTTATAAGAAGTGGTAGTATAGTGCATACAAATGAAACAAATCTTAAAAGACAAACAGAAAGATTGACATCGTATAATCGTCTAAAAATTCTAAGACGATCGGAAAAAATAGAGAAGTTTGTGTCTACTATCAATAAAGCAATCCGATCGCTTTGAAGCATATAAAAAAAAAAAATTGCAAATTTTGCCCAAGAACATTCCACTAAGGAACAGGGGCAAACAAGCTCACGTATCAATAAGTGCTTGAGTTTTAAGCTCAATGATAAGGGGCCTCATTTTTATAGCCGAGTCCGAATGGCGTGCCGCAATGCGACACCTCTTTAGAGAGAAGTTTAACATGGCATAGTACCTCACAAATGTCGCCAGCATTACGGAGGGGAAAACCATTGTTGAACATTTTTTCTGATAGTCTCGCCAGGATTCGAACCCAGACGTTCAGCGTCATAGGCGGACATGCTAACGGTGGCCCCATAAGCATACAACAGCTTGCGAATATACAAAATGGGAACCTAAAGCGGGACTGCACAGATACTAAATATTGATGTGGGTCATTGAGGACTGCAAATGGGCCATATCGGTTCAGATTTAGATATAGCTCCCATATAAACCAATCCACCGATTTGACTTCTTGAGCCCATGGAAGCCGTAATTTTTGTTCGATTTGGCTGAAATTTTGCATGTAGTGTTCTGTTGTGACTTCCAACAACTGTGCCAAGCACGGTTCAAATCGATATATAACCTGATATAGCTCCTATATAAATCGATCTCCCTATTTAAATTCTTAAGCCCCTGGAAGCCGCAATTTTCATCCGATTTATCTGAAATTTTGCGTGCGCTATTGTATTATGACTTTCAACAACTGTGCCAAGTACGTTCCAAATCGGTCTTTAACCTGATATAGCTCCCATATATTAGATTAGACTTCTTGAGGCGTTACAAGTCACAATTGGTCATTAAGGACTGCAAATGGGCCATATTGGTTCAGATTTAGATATAGCTCCCATATAAACCGATCTGCCGATTTAACTTCTTGAGCCCCTGGAATCCACAATTTTTGCCCGATTTGGCTGAAATTGTGCATATAGTATTCTCTTCTAAAAATTGTACCAAATACGGTCCGAATCGGTCAATAACCCGATAGAGCTCCCATATAAACCGATCTCCCGATTTGATTTATTTAGCGCCGCAAATTTTGTCCGATTTGGCTGAAATTTTGCATGCGGTGTTCTGTTATGACTACCACAAACTAAGCCAAATACGGTCCAGATCAGTCTATGCCCCGATATAGCTCCCATATAAAGCGGACTCTCGATCAACCTTCTCGGTTCCTAGAAGCTTTAATTTTTGCTGGTTTGACAGAAGTTTGGTATGTTGAATAAAATTATGCCCTTCAACTAAATTTATTTTGTATACATTTTTTGCCGAATGGTGGTGGGTTCCCAAGATTCAGCCCGGCCGAACTTAGCACGATTTTACTTGTTATCATTTTGTTTGGTTATTCACATACAATCGTAAAATGTTTTTATACACCGGGAAAATAGAGGTAATCACAGATAATCGTAGCAATAAAAAAATAATAATTTTCTATCCCGGGTAATGAAGGTTGGTAATCAATTCCCGCATAACCGAGGTCCGATTTACTTCTGCTCTGGTTTTAATTCTATTTTTATTTGAAATATTGTACAATATCCCAATTTTTTTCATGCAGTCTTGAAAATGGAAAGTCACCTTAGCCCAGAGGTAAGCATGTATGCCTATGACGCTGAACGTCTGGGTTCGAATCCTGGCGAGACCATCAGAACAAATTTTCAGTAGTTTTCCCCTCCTAATGCAGGCAACATTTGTGAGGTACTATGCCAGGTAAAATATATTCTCCAATGAGGTGTCGCACTGCAGCACGCCGTTCAGACTCGACTATAAAAAAGAGGCCCCTTATCATTGAACTTTTACCTGAATCGGGCTGAACTCATTGGTATGTGAGAAGTTTGCCCCTGTTCCTTAGTGGAATTTACATGGGTAAAATTTGTATTTGTATTTCTTGTCTTGGAAATGACACCGGGTAAATGGCGACCCCTATTGCGCGTACACTGATTAGGTCGATTTTTCAAATTCGTGTCCACTCTTTGCAGCATCATATCGATCGGTATGTTGGCAATGGTGTCGGGAATGTTGTTCTTGAGGTGTGCCATGGTCCATGGTCGACCGACGAAAATAAGAGTTTTCAAGTAACCTAAATAAAATACAACCAGAGACGAGTCTGTCAGTAGAAATTTCAAAGTGAGTGGAGGGCACTCTGCTTAGCAACATGTGAGCGATCATTAGAAAATAAACTCTCGAGAGAAACCATCTTGTGAACTTCCACCTTCCAACTCGACCCCTTCCAACTCACCGCTCGGGAGCGCACTCTGTATATGGAAGCTATATCGTTATCTGCTCGGATTAAAATAAAATTCTCTAGAAATACCAGCAGTCCCAATGAAAGTTAGTTGTGTCAAATTTCGTAGGAATCGGTTGAAAAATTACCTTTACTCAAAATCGAATAAACATAAATGTGGGAACTTTATGTAAATCTGAGACGATTTCTACAAAACACACATAGTTGAAGTCATAAAAGAGGAATTTGTGCAAAATTTTGAGAAGGTCGGTTGATGAATATGCTTGCAAAGGCTCTAGAATTGATAATCGGGCGAATTACGGAAACGGGAGCTATAACTAAATCTGAACCGATTTCTATGAAACTCACCAGTAATCTGCAAAGTCACAAGAGAACTCTTTGTCAGGATCGGATAACGAGTGACCAATGCATTCCAATATAAGTCGAAATAGGAAAAACATATATATGGGAACTATATCCTAGTCTGAACCTATTTATACCAAACTTCCCATATATATGGGTAGTTATAGAGGAAGTCATTGTGCAGACTTTTTGGAAGATGGGTTAGTAATATAAATATGGAAGCTATATCTAAGTCTGAACCGATTTCTTCCAAATGCATTAACTTTTGTCTTCTTAGGCCAAAAAATAAGTCTATGCTAATTTTAAGGATGATCAGATGATAATTGCGATCTGTACTTTGTACGTCTGTCAGACAGAGAAATAAACGAACAGACATAAGGAAATAGGTAGATCGCATCAGAAAGTGATTCTGAGTCGATCGGTAGACTCATCAATGGGTATATAGGTCTGACAACTCCAGTATACAACCAATGCTTCACACGCGGTTTCAACCTTCACCTTTTGCCAATAAATCTTTTGCAGGAGTGTAGGGCATCTATTGTCCTTATTCTTTCCATGATGTTGAATTTAGTTCTGAGCTTCGATTCTCTCAAAACACTCAGATATTTTTTTTCAGCTGGTCTAAAATTGTCAACAATTTGTTGACAGATGAATAACTGCTGTAATAGCAGCAGTTGTGCTCACTCAAATTTTCCTAATTCTGATGTCAATGACTTGTTTTGTGTTATATCTCCCAAACTATGGTTTATTCATTCCTAGCATTGGTGAAAATATTCCATCAATACTAAGGCATTACAACTTTTCCGTTGTCTTTTGATTTGATGTTATGTTAAATATTTGTTGCCAATGCTGTAAAAATTCTGCGATTATTTTCATCTACTGTCATACAAATATTTTTGTTCAACTGTAGTCAACATTTTATGTTTTTCTGCTACTGGAAATTAGTATTTTGCACACGCACCTCATCGATTGAGGATTTATTTGCCGCAATCCTCAACGTTGGTAATACTCATATCAGTACCTTACACCTATAGCACCCAGACAACATGAGCGGTAAAACTACAAGAGACAGATGGACAGAGTATGCGGCAAACAATGATTTAAAATGCATTTGGCATCAATGAGTGTTAATGTAAGTCTTTGTCTTTGGTTGTTTTTTTTTTATTACTTTTGAGATTTTTAAAGATATTTGAACATGCGTTCAACGACACACAAGGCCTAACAGTTGAGGGTATATAGGAAATATGTTTGAGGAATATACACAGAGAGACTTTACATGAAAATATTGAATATGGAGGACGAAGTAGCGCAGAGCATGTGTCCATATGAACGCTTGGGTTCGAAATCAGAAGAAAAAATCAGAAATAAAGTTGAGGTTGTTCTTTTACTAAAGCTGGCGACATTAATGAGATATTCAGCTGTGTAAAAAAAGTGATATTGCACTGCGTCACTCCGTTCGGATTCGGAATTTAAAAGAAGGTCCATTATTTTTGAGCTTCAATGAAACATCGGACAGCACTCATTGTTACGAGAGAATTATCTCTGCATGGACAATACAAGAGAGCAAGATCCCCTCTCGGTGCATCATTCGCTCCTAAAGTTAGTTAGCAAATTAAATATTTGCTAAATAATGGGCCTTCTTTTTTTTAGGTAAGCTCGCTCAGCGCACATATAGCACCCATGTGTAATCCTTCGGTTAAAAGTGAACAAATTCTAATTGTAGACGGATTTGACCTTTATTCTTTGATATATGGAGTATAACAGATTAAAATAACCGGCATATATGTACTGCAATTGAGTCACCGTTTTAAACTAAATTCTAAGAATAAGCAAATTGGAACCTGTTGTCCAGTAGATCACGACATTTGTAAAACTTACCTGAAAAGAAAAATAAAAAAAAAAAATTAAAATTGAGAAATTATGTTACAATAATGGTAACATTAGTTCGTTTAAAGAATTTACAAATAATATACATATAAGCATAGCAATAGGAATCAGTTTTACTAGTAATAAATAACAGTGATGTATCATAAAGTCTAATGCCGCACTTCTGAATTCCATTCAACTGTAATACATTAGCAAGAATTTTTGTGGGGGTCAATCCAAAGTGTAGGTTGCCGCAGTAGAAAGTTGGTAGCATACTCGTATTACCAGTGTGGGGATCGTGGGTGCGATTCCCACTATTCTATTGCTACTAATGGGTTGCCCAAAAAGTAATTGCGGATTTTTCATATAGTTGGCGTTGACAAATTTTTTCACAGCTTGTGACTCTGTAATTGCATTCTTTCTTCTGTCAGTTGTCAGCTGTTACTTTAAGCTTACTTTAAAAAAAAGTAAAAAAAAGTATATTTGATTAAAGTTCATTCTAAGTTTTATTAAAAATGCATTTACTTTCTTTTTAAAAATCCGCAATTACTTTTTGGGCAACCCAATATATCACCATGTACTAACATTGGCAAAGCAAGTCTGTTTAGAAAATAGACTGCCACTCCTACCTAATCCAAATTGTAAAAGTGCGACGGACAAACAGATGTATACACAGATTTACACATAGGCCCAAGTCCATCGGTTATGGACAAATAACTAGGCACCGTACAAAAACTGGCGAGAATAATACCAAATATGCAGGGTCCCCAATAGACAACACGGAAGTTTATAGCCTTACTAGCATATGCACAAATGTGGTACGCGGCTCCTTCTTATTAGGGTTACTACATCAAAAAGCAACGATCTGCATATACTTGGAAGGTGGAATCACCCGATGTCTGGAAGATGGGCAGAGTGATCCGGCTACTGTAGCCTGGAGAGAAGCCTAGTAAGGGAGAGTCGTACATACCGATCTCTCTTCTCTGACGAAGTAGCCAAGATGCCTAAGGGAATACTCCTCCCGGGCCTCGTTAGAGAATTTCTATTCGGCGAGCAGCAGCATGGATTCCGAAGACAGCATAGCAAAATTTTGCATAACATCACCGCACAGATTTACCGTGGCTTCAATCAGCCCAAGCCAAGTGATAGGATGGTCCTATCTGCATATACTGCATATACTTGTAAGGTGGAATCACCCGATGTTTGGAAGATGGGCAGAGTGATCTCGCTACTGTAGCCTGGAGAGAATTCTAGTAAGGAAGAGTCGTACATACCGATCTCTCTTATCTCACGAAGTAGCAAAGACGCCTGAGGGAATACTCCTCCCGAGCCTCGTTAGAGAATTTCTATTCGCCGAGCATCGGCATGGAAGACAGCATAGCACAACTTTGCCTAACATCACCGCACAGATTTACCGTGGCTTCAATCAGCCCAAGACAAGTGATAGGATGGTCCTCGTGGCACTGGACATATTGAAGGCATGCCATGCCATCGCCATCACGTCCCTCCAGCCAGATCGCGAATTATCTGTGTGGTCGCCAGTCATTTGTGGAATTTAGGTATAAGAAGTCGAAGCACCGTGGAGTGAAACATGGCGGGATATCACCCCAAAGCGGGGTGATATCTCTGGCACTGTTTAACCTCTACCTATCCTCCATTCCACACCCTCCAGACGGCATAGAGATCGTATCATATGCGGACGATTATACGATCATGGCATCAGTCCCCCCACCCATTGTTGACATCTGCGATAGGTTGAACGTCTTTCTCAACGAACTTGCCGCTTATTTCGCTGCAAGAAATCTGAAGATATCTGCCACCAAATCTTGTTGTTCACTACAAATCCGCGTGAGGTGAATGCCGAGCTGACTGTGATGATCGATGGAGAAATGATTCCGACCATCAAGTGTCCCAAAATACTTGGCGTTCCATTTGACAGCTCTTACACATTCTCCCCACATGCCACAGTAATTTGCGATAGAGTCAAAAGTAGAAACAAGGTCCTCAAGTCACTTGCCGGCAGCACTTGAGGTGCAGACAAAGCAAAAGTACAAAGCAATTGGTCAGTCTGTGGTAAGTTATAAAGCGCTCTGTGACACGCATTGGAATAATATTCAGATCTGTTAGAATGTCGCCCTCCGAATAGCGATGGGCTGTCTCCTCAGTTCATTTGGGCTGTTATCGCAGATATCATGCAAATCATCATCTTGTGATCATGAGTGTAAGGTTCAGTGCTACAAGGGAGAACCTCTAGATCAAGGGGTATATCAAGCGGGTCTAGACAACATTTATGCAGACACAGTAGCAGATGCGGTAAATAGCTACCGGGTGAATATAGTCCTTGTAGAACGACCGCCTCCCATTGCACCTGAAGAAATTGAACTCCCCCGGCACACAGGGAGTAGTTCGGGCTCAATTACGTTCCGCCAGACGCAGCCGCCACAACTCCTACAGTACAAGCATTAAGGTCGACGTGCAAGATGTATGTCCCGATTGGGACCAGGGACCACACGATACTGAAGGTTTATTTGACGAAAGAGAATCGTTGAAAATGCGTCTGGCAGTAGATGGGATAAGACAAAGACAAGACAAAATGGACAGTAACAACTCCCCAAAACGCTCTCTACAAGCGATCAGACAAAGAAAATGGAGAAAGTTGGAAACCACAACTTTGAGATAGTGAGCAACTTAATCTTCCTCGGCACCGCCGTTACTGAAACGAATGACACCAGATTTGATATAAAACGAAGAACAATACTGGCAAACAGTTGCTACTTTGGATTAAACAAGCAGTTTAGAAACAAGGCCACCTCTCGACAGACGAATATTGCACTATACAAGACATTGATACTACTCTCGTTGTTATATGGTTTCGAGGCATGGGTACTTATGAAAACAGTCGATGAAGTGCTTGGTTTGTTTGTTCACTAAAAAGTTCTCCAAACTCTATGATATTAAATGGATCAAATGGATAGTATTGTGAAATAAATTTTAGTATTGTGACATTTACTTGGATTGTTTATAAACGACATAAGCCACGTTTATAGTTTCATAAAAGTGGCATCCGATTTTTATTTACTCATCCATATACATTATGAGAATGTATTTTGAAATGCTGTCTTTGCATAATACAATCATGAAAGCATACATATATCCTGTTTTCTTGTGTGTTGTGCCTGTTATTCTTAAAAATGGCTCCTGTCTTCTTTCTTTTTTCTTTCCTTTTTTTTGGTATTTAGTTTATGAAATGTGAGTTAAGGCGTTTATTCCCTAAAAAAACTCTCTAAACGAGTGAAACATGATCTTTTCCAATAAAACTGTAGACATGTATTATTAAATATGTCACTTTTCACACCTTCATCTTACTTTGTTATGAAAGTAATATTCCTTTGCATTGTTTTGATCAACAAACGTTGGTTTCCTTTGGCAAAGGCATAAAAATGTTTCACATGAAATCCGTTTGTGTAGCTGATATATTGTATGTTAGTATTCGTATTTAACTCAGAATTCCCTACTATTGAAAAAATATGTTGCTCAGATTTTTCTGATTTTAATGTACTTACAATATTAAAACAAGATTTCAGGAATATTAAAAAATTGGCCGAAAATTTAAGATTTTATTATTTATAGGATTTTTGCTATGAAAACTACGCCAAAGAACCAAAATCTTAAAATAAAGATGCTATCATGATTTTTCGAACATATTCTAGCTCGAGATCATGTTCAATGCTTTTTATTCAAAGAATAGCATGGCAAAGAACTTATAAAAGTTAGCCATGTGTGTGCTGTTATTCATAACACTTTGACTGGCATGGTGGATCGCGATTTCTGATACGCCATGTATTTTCATCAACACCTTTCTTCTCTTTTACTGCACTAAGGGCCCCTTTCTTCTCTTTTACTGCACTAAGAGCCCGGTTTCAAAACAGGAGCCTGCTCTACTCCGTGCTTAATAGTTGTTGGGTGTGTAGGGCATCTTAATCAATATGACAAAGTCGTTCATGAAGATATATGGCTTATCAGAAATCGCGATCCACCAGGCCAGTCAAAATGTTTTGAATACTCGTAAAAGCACACACATGCCAAATTTTTTTTGAATAGAAATCATTGAACATGATCTCCAGTTATAATATGTTAAAAAAATCACGAAAAGATTTTAAAGATCAAAATAAAAGAGCGCAGACAGTTAAAGATGCAGCTGACCGTCTAATTACATTTTTTTCTAATTTTTTGAACTAAGCATCTCAAACTAAAACAAGTCAAAACGGGCCGAATATTGGGAACCCACCACCATAGACTTTGCTAACAATTTTGATAAAATAAATTTTGCGTAATTTACTCTACGTGCCAAATTTCTGCTAAACCAGGCAAAAATTAAAGCTTCTAGGAATCGAACAATGATAATCGAGAGATCGGCTCATATGGAAACTGTATCACCAAATTGAACCGAACTAGGAACAGTTTCTGGAAGTTATAGCAGAACACCTCGTGCAAAATTTTAGCCACATTGGACAAAAATTGTGGCTTCCATGGGCTCAAGAAGTCAAATCAGGAGATCGGTTTATAACCATATCAGGTTATAGACCGATTTGAACCATACTTAGAACAGTTGCTGAAAGTCACTTTTAGGCACACACAATTTTAGGCACATCGGACAAAAATCAGCATCGATATGGTCTATTTGCAATCTCCTACGACCTACATCAATAAGAAGTATTGATGGGCAAAAATTTCAAGCGGCTAGCTTTATTAAGATATTATCCAAATATAGACCTTTTTGGCGACCAACAGTATGGGTTCCGCAGAAATCTCTCTACGGATGAACTCATGGCACTTCTGTCGGAACGTTGATGTGATGTGTGAGATGTGATTCTAGATATCATCAAGGCATTTGATAGCGCCTGTCACGGTGCACTACTATGAAAGCTTGTCGCATTTGGTGTGGGTAATAGCTTCGTTCGATTCTTTTCGAGCTTTCTCACATATCGCACTATATGAGTCGTCATATTGGGTTGCCCGAAAAGTAATTGCGGATTTTTTAAAAGAAAGTAAATGCATTTTTAATAAAACTTAGAATGAACTTTAATCAAATATACTTTTTTTACACTTTTTTTCTAAAGCAAGCTAAAAGTAACAGCTGATAACTGACAGAAGAACGAATGCAATTACAGAGTCACAAGCTGCGAAAAAATTTGTCAACGCCGACTATATGAGAAATCCGCAATTACTTTTTGGGCAACCCAATAGATGGGCTCTCAGCCAATGAGCATAAATAGACCACAGGTGTACCCCAGGGCTCTGTCCTTTCTCCTATTCTGTTTCTTATTTTCATCAACGGTCTGTTGAGTCAGACATTGAATCCGATCTACTCATTTGCGGATGACAGTAATCTCAGAGCGGAGTGGACAATGCATTATAGTGAGAATTCTGATTTCGCCCCAACCGTTCGTATGTGGAATGGACTTCCGGCTAATGTTTTTCCCACTCGCTATGACATCCAGAGATTTAAGACAAATGTCAATAAACACTACATACTTTCCCAGACGCCCATGGGCATGGGCGTCTACATTGAGAACCAAGGGCCTGAAATCAGTTTTAGACTGCTTGACTATAATACGGTCCTGCAGGCGGAGATTCGGGCGATCACGGAATACGTGAGGTGGTGTGGTACTAACGCGAGGACGTCGAGTGTGAACATTTTTACGGAGAGTAAAATTGCCATCAGGGCAATAACAACTAGGACGGTAAGGTCAAGAACAGTCTAGCAGTGTAAGAAGAAGATTAATGCCTTCTCTGAGGATGGCAAAAATCCGCATCGTTTGGGTGCTGGGCCATAACGGAGTAAGGGGCAATGGGCAAGCAGACTGTTTGGCGATGAAGGCCTGAGGACTGCCGTCAATAAACTTGGTTAAACCGAAGCCGAGTGGGCGACGAATGCTCATTCAACCCTGTGGAGCAGCGATACGATCGGTAGAATGGCAAAAATCCTATGGGGTGACCCAGATCGTGAGAAAACAAGGCTATTACTGAAAGGAATTAAGAAGGAGGTCTATATAGCTATTGGTATTATGACGGGACACATAGGACTACGAGCTCACTTATGGAAAATCGATGCGGCAAGTGATAGTAAGTGTAGGGCATGCGGGGAAGATGAGGAGACGTTGGAGCATTTCCTTCGTCATTGCCCGGTTTTCGCGTCTAACAGATACCGGCACATTGGTGGGGACACTATATCAGACATAAATCAACTTAGGCATGGAAAAGTTGGATTTTGCAAGTAGTACGGAATTCCTGACTTAAAATTTCAGTTTCGAGGTTACTTGTTTTGTATTTAGAGCGCACAAGCCGATTACTGGCTTAGGTGTATGTCCATAGTTACATGGGCCAGATTAATATCTGCATCCTTTTTTTCAACCTAACCTAACCTATATCGGCAAGCATACACTATGGCTGTTGTGTGCATCAAGCGGAGATTCTTGCCATTAAAGAAGTAGTTGAATGAGCTAAATATAATGAAGCAACAACGGTTGGTATAAATAGTTCCTCAGACAGCCAGACAGATAATAAATCTCTGTGGAACGTATTACTGAATTCAAAAGCCCTCTCTTGACTAACGAGGATCTCTCAGCGAGATCGCTGCATAGTCTAAAATTCATCTATATTGGGTAACAGCCTACAAATATCCGAGTGAACTGAAGAGCATATGAGCTTGCGAGGCTAGGCATTACCTTACAAACTCCAGGAAGAACTGAAGTTTGAGAGTATACTTCCAGCGATATGTATGCTAATTCTTCTAGATAAAGTCCAAAGAGCAACGGATGACAGATGATCAAAAATTAGGGCCTGTGAACACAAGATGGCAGTCGGTTGTACGTACCGGATTGGCCCGAGGGAGTTTTTCATAGGCTAGGGCTGCCGCCTCAGTGTATAACACACTGCTACAACAATAATATAATGTTCCAATCTAAACTTGAAGAGCTATGGAAATGTCTGCAATTTTGCAGAGGTCTACAGCTTTGTAGAGGTCTACAGCTTTGTAGAAGTCTGAAGCTTTGGAGAGGTCATTCTCTGTGTGCGTCATGACGGCTCACTGTATGATTCGAAAACCTGCTGATAAACTAAATTTGCAAGTCATGAAGTCCGGAGAAGCTGTGAGGATGGTGAGAGGGAACATTACAACATCGGCCTATTCTGCGTTGGAAGGAAGAAGTTTCATCTTAGGTTATTTCTTTGAGGAATTATCTAAACAACCGAATGGTAACATTCTCAAGTTAATAGACTTTCTAAAAATAATGTGACTGGTTCCACGGTCAAAACCGGATGTAATCTTCTTTCTCCTGCCATTTGAGTCTCATGTTGTCCTTATCTGTTTTTGAGTGTTTTGGAATTTGTGTGGCTTTCGGGAACTTAGCCCCGAGTTCTAACATCAGATTCTTATACTACTCCAAAATATCTTTCATTGTAGACCAACTTTTTTTATAATCGGCCGCATTGCCAATTTTGACCATTGATGTGTGGATTAGGTAAGAGTGGCAATCCATCACAGATTCACTTAGACAATTATAAGTCCATTGTGATACCACAGTAGCGACCGATCAAGGCTTCTGGCGGGAATCAAACCCACGACCCCTGCACTGGTAATCCAAGCACGCTACCAACTCGGCTACCGGGGCGCCCAAGTGACGCTAATCGAATGGGTGTGAATCCCAGCGATAACATCGAAAAAAGCGGTGATTATCCCCCATTAATGCTAGCGGACTTTGGAGTATTCAAACATTTTAAACTACTCTACCAAGAAATGTCGCTAAGCCGCACGCCGTTCAGACTCGGCAATGAAAATGAGGTCCTTATAATTGAGCTATACATTGATAAAGTTGAAGCTAAAACGCTTAATTCTTTTCCCAGATCTGACCAGACCCATTCCCTTTCTGTTTCTCTCTTACAATCTCGATATTATAATCCGTACCAAGTGCTATTTGAAAAAAGTGTGTTCTAGTTGCTGATTTACTTGGCATCCCTTTCAAAGAAGGGGTTTTTTTTTGCCATACTAAGACGACATCAAGAGCAGCCAAAATATGACAACCATAGCAAATATCTGCTGCCGCCTGTTGCTTGGTTGGCTGGTGCATGGTTGATCAACAGAATTTGCTAACTTTGTTAGCATTCTTATGGTTGGCTACAAACATGCTTCATATTTTTTCTGTTGTTGTGCTTGTTTTGTCATAAAAACGACGCGACATCAGCAACAACAAATTATGAAAGAAAGGTAGACAAAAAAAAAAAAAAAAGAGTTGGGATGCTTTTTGTGTGCCGTCCATGTTTTCAATAAACCTCAACTCACTGTCACACACTCAACACTCGACATCCTCATCAGAGGTACCTCAGGTACATATGAACATACGCTGCCATGGACGGATGGGGAAGCATGGGGACACATGGGACTAGCAACTACATTTTCATTGCAAGTGTAAGACATATCGTGTCATTTGGTCATTAGTGTAAGGTGCATGTTGTTTACACCAGCATGGGGTTGAAAAACGTTTTTTTTTTTTGTTTTTTTGCAGAGAAATAAATCGGCCAAACTGGCCGTACTTCCCTTTTGAGGCCATTTTTAATAAAAAGAGTTTTTATTTTCATTATAAGCCTTCAAATATGGCTATTATGGTTGTCGTTGGTCAGTCTATGATTAGCTTGTGATTGGCTGAACGAAAATGTTGCAAGGCTTAACACCATCTTGTTGACTTGAAATTCATTTGCGTGATAGTCTCTTCGGCTAAGCAGAACATTTTATTCTCATCCTTTGTGGTTTATAATTTTTTTTTTGTTCTTTAGTTAAACTATTATGGCCTGTACTTATATACATGGCTGTGAGTGTATGTATGTATATGGACTTAACTTTGGATGTGTGTTATAATAAAACAAATTTTATGAGTTCGTCTTTTTTTTTTGTTGCTCTTTTTATGATTTTAAATAATGTTTAATGTTGTGGCTGTTATGCTGTTGTTGCTGGCAACATTATTTAAATGTTGTCAACATTTGAACATAATTTTGTCGTGACATTGCATGCCGTGCATTCTTCTTAGGTATTTTGTATTCGTCTGCGCTTGTTTCCCGTTCTTGGATCTTTGGTATGTTTTCCGCTGATGCACCGTGAGTGAGTACCTGAGACTCTGCGTTGTAAACTTAACGAAAACGAACAAAAAAAAAAAACAACTTTTGCTGGTTCATTGAAAGTTTTTAAAACCTCATCAGATCTGTGTAGACATTCTCGAATGAAACCAAAGTAATTTTACACCATTTCCAAAAAAAAAAAAAAATCCCAAATATACCTTGAAAACCTTTTAAAGAACCGTTTAGTCATCACCTCAAAAGTTGGAATACTTAGGCTCCTATGCTGTACTTTTGACCTTTCGAGTTAAAGTTGCTTTATATGGTTCTCCGCCATACTCTTCATAGTCTTTCATAGTTTTCGTTTCTATTTTCAACTGTTTTTGATATTTTCCGCTAATAATCAGATCGATTCACTTCGTACTGAGTCAAATTGAATAAAGTCCCTCTTTTATAGCAAAATTATAATTAATTTATTAGAAAAATGGAAATGGTGTTTTATTTCATCAAATAAACGAATGCTGAACATACGATTTTTGTATTATCAAAAAGTTGCTGGAAATGTATGTAAAGTTTTTTTTAAAAGGTTCAAACTATACTAGCTTTCTACTTCCACCATGATTTATCCTCCCAAGGCTGACTTTTGTTTTAACTTTTTTAGAAGTTATTCATATTTATTTAAAGGGTGATTTTTCAGCTTTTATCTTTTTTTGGCAACACTGGTTCAAACAGCTTACGCACGTTTCGAGTTTTATTTCACTGTCAAACATCTTCAGTTTGGTCTATAATTTAACCATGAATCGTCTTACAAACGAACAACGCTTGCAAATTATTAAATTTTATTATCAAAATGCGTGCTCTATTAAGAAATTTCATCGTGTGCTTCTTCCATTGAGCGACGAAGCTCATTTTTAGCTCAATGGGTACGTAAATAAGCAGAATTGTCGATTTTGAAGTGAAGATCAGAAGATCAGTCAGTCATAGTTTGGTGCGGTTTATGGGCTGGTGGCATCATTGGACCGTACTTCTTCAAAGATGATGCGAATCGTAACGTAACTGTGAATGGTGAGCGCTACCGTAAGATGATGTCCAACTTTTCTTGCCCAAAATGCAAGAGCTTGACTAGCATGGCATGTGGTTTCAACAAGACGGTGCCACACAGCAAGCGCAACAATGGACTTATTGAGAGGTGAGTTCAGTGAACATATTATTTCACGTTCGGGACCGGTTAATAGGCCGCCTAGATCATGCAATTTAACGCCTTTGGACTATTTTGTGGAGCTATGTTTAAGCTCATGTCTATGCAGTCAAACCACTTATTAAGACAATAAAGATTTCATAAATTTTTCTGAATTTTTTGGTTTTTTTTTCATTTTTCAAGTTTTTTTTGCGAGATAATAAAATTTTAGAGCGAGATAATAAAATTTTACAAATTTTGTCTGTTTCTCTTTCGAGACGAGCTCAATGATCGGAGATGCAAATGGAAAAGGAAAGCCAAAGATAGCAACACACACCAACCACTATGGGACGCGTTTCGTCTTTGGTTAGAAGACTTTTCAACCATATTAGGAGTGATGGCTTCAAGGGCCGTGCGTTGGTATGTTGTATTTGAATCGTATTAATAGCGAAAACGCATCTATGATACAATTACCGCATTAGCCAAGCTCGACAACCCTGTCTTTTAGCTGTACTTTTCCCAATGCATGTACGTTTGTGTAATGACAGACATTCTTTCTGTGACAAATTACACTTCTTCCGTACTACACGTGATTTTGTTCATCTGTTGGAAGTTGTATTGATGGCTTCGAACGCTAAGACAACGGCAATGGCTCTCGCTGTTGTTCCGTGTGCCCAGGTTAAAATCCTGGGCGGGCTCTACCGAATTTTTCATTTTTCAAGTTTTTTTGCCTGTTAGGGCGATATCACTAAAATTTAAAATTTTTGTTTGTTTCTCTTTTTTTAATTTCCTATAGCTCTAAAAAAATCACCCTTTAGTAGCCAATTGGTATGGGATTTCAGGCTGGTCAACGTACCTAAGGGAAATTTATGACTGTAGCGATTGGAGCATTGTAACTTAAGCGCCGGTATTGCCAAGCTGTGGTCTTATATTAAGTCAACCTCAAACTCCAGAATAAAGGATAACAGGACCTCAGTCCCTGTTGACGATCAAACAGCGACTTCCAAAGACATTATTATTATTGAGCACCCCGCTAGTGACAGGGCGAGGATGGGAGCCATTCGCAGTCTCCGAGCCCATGTACAACCACTACAATTTAATAATGGTCGAAGTTACAATATCATCCACAACGCCAAGACGCTGGGCTTCAAAGGAATCGCAACACTGATGCTCGTGAATTTGCATGTTCCGGAAGCCTAGTGACTGACTTAACAAGGTCCTCAACCTGTCTCTGAACACCCTTATAGTCTCCAATGCGTGGAAATGGGCAAGGAAAGAATTGAAAAAGACTTGAGCAAGAGGGAATCGCATAAAGCGATTTCCCTTCTCTCACCGGTAGCCAAGACCTTGAAACAGAACTCCTCCCGAGGCTGGAAAATAAACTTCTTTGGGTTGACACACTTCAAGACTGCCTTGCACTGCAAATATTAGCCAAGGCATCAATCAGGCACAGCCGTATCACGGGACGGTTCTGGTGGCTCTTTACTTTTTCAAGGATTTTGATACGATCAGCCATGTCACGTATTTTAATAACACCTTCAACATCTCCCGGCATGGTATAACTGTGAGCACCACACAAGCTGGAACATTGAGGTACGATCTGGGTGGTGTTCACTGCTTTCACGGGAATCTTAGCTGCGAGCTACCGGGCGCGTTCACAGATTGCGGATAGTGGAATGCTTCATACTGAGCAGGTGCAACGGCAGTTGCGGACAATCAGCGGTTTCGAGCGCGGAGAGTCTCAGTGAGAGGCCGGGCGGCACCGGCTCTTGCACAAATACTGAGTGTCTATGATGCTCGACATGACAAGGCGAGTTATTTGCTCCTTTAAATATCCATTGTGTTCCCCAGCGCGATCGGTACTTTGGACCGGAACAAGCTTGCTTACCTTCGGGAGCTTGACGAGGATCTTGGCTCTTACTTCGATATAAAAAAAAAAAAAATTAAATATATCCGCCACCAAATTTTCAACCAATTTGTACACCACAAAAGCAACGCACCTAGTTTGGTAGGCATTAAGGAAGCTGTCTGTATGGAGGAGGACCAACGGGCTTGAAATAAATCCCATTAACGCTGCGCTGGTACTTTTCACCAGGCGAAAAAAGCTGGGTGTTTGCAGGGAAACTGTAATGAATGGGGTAGAGCTGCCGCTTTCTCCGGTGTTGAAGTACTTTGGCGTGATTCTTGACCACAAACTGATCACTGGGGACTGAAGGCACTCTACTTCTGTCGCCACTCGATAGAAAGGAGTTGCGTTTTCATGCTGTGGACGGTATACCGGATGTTAACGACGGTTGTTTGGCCGATTCTCATTTTTGGATATCTTGCTCTGGACACTGTGCCCTCCGCAGGAAAATAGAGAAGGTTCAGGCGTGCCCTGAGTGAGACACTGTGTACCACTTCGATCTTAGAACTTTGCACCACTATGTTGGGTGTATGTGGTAACAAAGATTGTCCTAAGACTCAAGGAGTGGGGTACCTGGCGCTCCCTTCTTTGGCCCTTTTTATGGATCTATTTTTGGCCATTTGCGACTTATTGTATACCAAGGGAGTCCTTACTGTAGGCCACTGTTGCGCAGATGTAAGCATGTCCCCCTATGACGTTGAACGCCTGGGTTCGAATCCTGGCGAGAATATCAGAAATAATTTTCAGCGGTGGTTATCTCTTCCATGCCCTTAAAAAACTTTTCCCCAGAGGTGTAGCACTGAGAACGCCATTGGGGTTCAACTTTAAAAAAGAGGTCCCTTATCACTGAGCTTAAACTTGAATCGTACAGCGCTCATTGATATGTGAGAAATTTGCCCCTGTTCCTTAATGGAATGTTCATGGGCAAATTTGCAAGGGAGTCCTTCCTTGCAAATTTGCAAGGTTGTTCTTCGTTGTCGACATATTGCACGTCTTTTTCTCAAAAAAGGTATCTCTGTGTTGGGTGTGGACCGACCTTCCCTGGACCTTATGTATACACGGATGGGTCCAAATGGGATGGGGACCACGAGGCGGAAGTGTTCATTGAGTTCTTGCACTCAGGGAATCGTAGAGAATTTTGGACGGGTGCAGTATATATCATGTTTTCGTGGTCTTGAAGACACTGGGGACCATGTGGACCATATGGGAGCGGCGGCACGATACATGAAAAGTTAATGAGATAGACGCTGGTTTGAAAGGTTTGGGTATTGGGACTCAGGGAAATGGCAGGGAAAAGCAGCGGCCGATAAGATAATCAGAAATAAAATTGGTGTGGATCGCTCTACAAAATCAGTTAGACTTTCCCAGTACGAATTTCTTGGTAGAGTGGACGCATTCTATTGGTGTGGATCGCTCTACAAAATCAGTTAGACTTTCCCAGTACGAATTTCTTGGTAGAGTGGACGCATTCTACGACTACTACGCGTATGAGGCATGGGCTAGGGGCTGTGGAAGCATGACTTCGGACTGTTGTTAGAAGTCCTGACTGGTCATTGCAACGCCAGTCTGTTTATCTCGCGCTGTTGGCAGGGAGTGGCAGTCTTCTTCCTAGCGTACTATGACGAGATGGAGTTGGAGACGTCCGAACACCTTCTGCGAGGAGAAGGCACATGATAAGGAGGAGCCAACTTTTTCCATGCCTGGATTTCCTCCAGGCGCTTAGTCCTCTTGTAGTGACAAAAGATCTGCCGACCAAATACTCTCACTGGTGATAATTTATTCTCGCTCCGCTTGGTTTCCTTTCCGTCTGGTTCTTATGCGCTAATTCAAATTTCCTCTCGTTTGTGCTGTCTTGCTCTGGGCTTTTGTGTATCTTCATCAGTGTTTCTTCTTCTTCCATCTTCTCTTTTTCTACTACATTATTCTAGGGCAAAGAAAAAGAAACAAAGGTCCACCAGTGAGGCAGCAGGTATGCGAGGTTGTTAAGTAAGGTTGGAGGGCACGCGAGTAGCACTGGGTACTTGGCAGATCGAGAATAAATTCTCACCAGTGAGAATATTCGTTCTATAGAACTCCATAATGACAAGGGGATTAGGTAAGTGCCTGGAGGAAATCCAGGCACGGTCCATTAAGTTCGCTTAGAAAGAGTAGAAGAGAAAAAGAAAGAGAAACAACATATGCATGCACCACAAGAAGATACAGGACAGCCAAAACGAAACTAACGCATAAGACAAGAAGAAAAACTCACAGTCGAGAGTATGATCATTCAGCCATTTCAGACCTCTACAGAAATCCAGAATGACAAGAGGGCTAAGAGCCTGTAGGGAATATAGACTCTAGGTGTGCACCCATCATCCTGTATCTTCCCCTTGCAATAACGAGGCAGTGACATTACAAGTGCTCGACTGCTCCTACTCGTCATCGAACGTCCCACAGTGGGATAAAACCGAAAAAAACTAGTAAAATATATGCCGTGTGAGAACGGGCAGAGGTATCCCTTTGGAATTTGGAATGAATAGAGCTGAGGTGTTGGCGAGATTGTGTGTAGAATTTCGAGGCTCTAGCCAGCCATATTCACGTCGGGATTTGAATCAAGCCGTTCGGAGTCATAGGCGCATATGCTAACCCCTGCGCCACGGTGGCCTCCAGGGAGGTTCTATATTTGCGTATAATTCATTTTTATATGGAAAGTAATAACTACATAGACCAGACTTGAACTTATGCCATAATCTTCAGGATGAAGGTATATACCGATCTCTTTATAGCTTTGGTCGAGATAGTTTCACAAATAGATTTTGCATAGAATAAATGACCATTTTTGGTCTGGCCTAACTAAATTGTTGTCATTTTAACCAAAAGCTGATCTTCCTTCTGTTTCTAGCTTATAAAATAGTAGCCATACCTTGAACTACTTACTGTAGTGGTGTAGGGTATAACATCAACCCAACCTGAAGACAAGACATAGCCAACATGTACTCGCTGGTTTTTAGCTGCTTCATGGCTGCTTGTTACCTACCATCCTTTTGCCAATTCAATTTCAAACATATTGTTGCAAATTAATCAATATTTTGCCTTTAGACAATACGGGACGAGTAAATAAATTGAGTTACTTGTTAACTAAACCATACACGACTGCCTACAAAACATTTGTGATGTTGCAGTTAGCAAAATTGTTTTTTTTTACCATTTCGAAAAAAAAATCACATATACTCATATGGTTGCTAAGAGCTTAATCAGGACTTAAGGTAGAGATGCACTAACTGGAGAGATATGAATACATTGAACAAAAAACTATAATGGGAAGGAGTAGGATGAATTTGTCGAATATACAAAGTTTTGTGTGCTCACGATTTTGAAAATGTAAATCAAATACAAATACAAATTTTGCCCATGAACATTTTACTAAAGAACAGGGGCAAACTTTTCACACATCAATGAGTACAGACCAATTCAAGTTTTAATGATTAGGGACCTCATTTTTATAGCCGAGTCCGAACGGCGTGCCGCAGTGCAACACCTCTTTGGAGAGAAGTTTTACATGGCATAGTAGCTCACAAATATTGCCAGCATTAGGAGGGGAAAACCACCGATGAAAATGTTTCTGATGGTCTCGCCAGGATTCAAAACCAGGCGTTCAGCGCCATAGGCGGACATGCTAACCTCTGCGCTACGGTGGCCTTCGGTGGATAATGTAAATCACAGAAGAAAGAAAGAAGACTTATTATTTTGCTTAAGATCGGTTTAAAATCTTCTTATATATAAAAATCAATTTGTGTTTGATTTTTTTGAAATTTTCACTGCATAATGATCCCGTGCTGAAAATAGGGTACTAAATTTTTTGATGTCTGAAGGGAGAGCGGACCCTCCCCCTCACCCTAATTTTCAGAAGCGCCAGATCTCGAAGATGGGTGGTGCGATTTAAGCGAAATTTTCTTATAGTAACCTACAAACAAAAGTTTGATATCCCAATATCGGATGGGGTTAGGGGGGGGGGGGGGGGGGGGGGAGGCGCCCTCCCCAAAACCTACCAAATATATATATACACCAATCACGACAATATGGGACTCAAATGAAAGGTATTTAAGATTAGAAAACGTATCTGATATTCAATTGTCGGACCTAGTGTTTGGGGGACCACCCCAAGCCCCAAAACACCCCTAAATCGGACATATTTTGCGACCATGGCAATATGAAGCTCAAATGAAAGGTATTTGCGAGTAAAATACGAATATGATATTCAAATTTGGGACAAAGTTTCTGGGGGACCACCCCTTCTCCAAAGCATCCCTCAAACAGGACTTATTTACTGCCCATGGCAAGTTGCAGCTTAAATGAAATGTATGGTTGCCCAAAAAGTAATTGCGGATTTTTCATATAGTCGGCGTTGACTAATTTTTTCACAGCTTGTAACTCTGTAATTGCATTCTTTCTTTCGTCAGTTATCAGCTGTTACCTTTAGCTTGCTTTAGAAAAAAAAGTGTAAAAAAGTACATTTGATTAAAGTTCATTCTAAGTTTTATTAAAAATGCATTTACTTTCTTTTTGAAAAATCCGCAATAACTTTTTGGGCAACCCAATATTTGAGTGTTGAATACGCAAATGTGGGACCAAGTGTTTGGAGAGCCGATCATCCCCGAGATCATCCCCCAAAGATGACAAATTTACGGCCATAGCAATATAGGGCTCAAATGGAAGGTCTTTGAAAGTAAAGCGCGTATATGATATCAATGTTCGGGAAAAGTGTCTGGGGCCACCCCAACCCCATAACCCCACTCAAATAGGATGTATTTGCTGACCATTGCAATATGAGGCTCAAATAAGAGGTATATTAGAGTAGAACACGAATCTGACATAAATTTTCAAAGCCAAACCGGTCATGTTTGTCGACTATGGAAAAATGGAGTTCAAATAATAGGTATTTGGGAGTAGACCATGAATGTGACATCAACATTCGGGACCAATTGACTAGGGGACGTCCCACCATCATAACAACCCCCAAATAGGACGTATTTGCTCACCAAGACAATTTGGGTCTTAATGACAGTGGAGTTCGATACTCTTAGATTTTAGGCCCCATACCCCAAACCGGATATATTTTCTGGCTTTTTCAATAAGGGGTTTGAGTCAATGGTATTTGAGATTACAAAAAGAATTTGATATCCAATTTTGAGGCCAATGGCAATATGGGGTTCAAATATATGAGAAGAGAGCACGTTGCTGATATATTTTCAGGGCTTAGTGTTTGGGGCACCACCCCACTCCCCAAAATACCCCTAAATCGGGCATATTTACCAAACATGTCAATGTGGGGCTTAAATGAAAGTAATTGGGGGGTAGAGCAAGAATTGATACCCACTTTCGTACTCGTATCCACATCTAAATATGTAAAGAATTCTTAGATTTTGAACTACATACTGTATATTACAATCAACAAAATCTTGTCTTTTGAAATCAACGATTTCAAAAAACCAAAAAATTCTCATTATTTGCCCGGATTTCTCCTTATCTCAATAATCATCCAGACATGCGAATAAATGTGCATGGTAGCTCCTTCTCATTCATTGAGTATAACTAAACATGTTGTTGATTTGCTGCTGAAGCTGCAAATACGGAGTTGCTTGTTGACGTCGTCGGTTCATTTCATTATCGAAATGCCTTTGGGCCAAAGTAATTTCTATGATAAATTTGAAACTATGCGCTAGTCACATTGCTTGCCCCATAAGCTTTTGTTTTTCGATTTCAGTGAAAAATTACTGGTTTTGCATACAAGAATGCCTTATGTTTTTTTTGTTTTTGCACAACAAGGTTTCCCTGTGCCTGTGTTTTGTTGCTACAAAAGCTTAGGTGCAAAATCCGAAACATTTCTAGGGCGTTTCCAATGTTATGTTTGCTAATAGTTCAATAAAACATTTAACGAAGAACCTACAATGGTTTGTGTTATGGAAACGGCAACATAGGTTTGGTGTTGTAGTTAAGTTGATTTGTTGATTTTATGTGGGCTCAAGAAAAAATTTAGGGACTACATGAAATCGTTGATCTTGTCATTACTTAGTTTATCAAAATTAAGGCCATAAATAGTGGAATTCGGTTTATTTAAGCAATTTTTGGGATTTTGCTGATTATTAAACCGTTGGTGGATTTTTCGAGTTTCGTCCTCAATACCATAATACCATATAGCTTTATAGATCCGAAAAATATACTAAGCAACCAACGTATGACACGTAGTTTATATGCCCCAACTGTTGCCAATGAATTGTTTAATGGTGGTGTATAGCGAACATCTTCTTCCCAAAGAGGTGGCGCACTGGGACACGCAGTTCGGGGTCGACTATTAAGGGAGGCCCCTTGTAATTGAATTTTAACTTGAATCGGATAGAAATCCTTAATATGTGAGAAGTTTGCCCCTGTCCCCTAATGGAATGGTCATGGACAAATTTGTATTTTCATAGTGACATAGTTAGCTTTTTCGCACCTTTCAGCCAAAAACCCAAATATTTTGAGATTTTAAGTAAATGGAACATTCTACCCTACTAAGCCACCGTAAGCGGAGGCCACCGTAGCGCAGAGGTTAGCATGTCCGCCTATGACGTTGAACGCCCGGGTTCGAAGACTGGCGAGACCAACAGAAAAAAATTTTCAACGGTGGTTTTCCCCTCCTAATGCTGGCAACATTTGTGAGGTACTATGCCATGTAAAACTTCTCTCCAGAGAGTTGTCGCACTGCGGCACGCCGTTCGGACTCGGCTATAAACAGGACGCCCTTTATCATTGAGCTTAAAATTTGAATCGGACTGCACTCATTGATATGTGAGAAGTTTGCCAGTGGCACGCCGTTCGGACTCGGCTATAAAAAGGAGGCCTATCATTGAGGTTAAACTTGAATCGGGCTGTACTCATTGATATGTGAGAAATTTGCCCCTGTTCCTTAGTGGAATGTTCATGGCAAGTTTGGGTAATTGAATAAGCAGAAGAATTGCAAGAGCTACCAATGCATCCAGAAAAGGTCATAGTTTTGTGCGGTTTATGGGTTGGTGGCATCATTGGACCGTACTTCTGCAAAGATGATGCGAATCGTATCGTAACTATGAATGGTGAGCGCTACCGTTAGATGATATCCAATTTTTTTAGCCCAAAATGCAAGAGCTGGAATTGCATGACATGTGGTTTCAATTAGACGATGCCAAATGCCGCACATCATGCGTAACAATGGACTTATTGAGAGGCGAGTTCGGTGAACATTTTATTTCACGTTGGGGACCGGTCAATTGGCCGCCTAGATAGTGCGATTTAATGCCTTTAGACTATTTTTTGTGGGTCTATGTTAAAGCCCATGTATAAATTGGACTAAGCGGATGGACCATTTGGGGCGCAGTCTCGATCAAATTTTGCATGAAATAATCCCCAAATAATAAATTAAGATTTCATGGATTTTTCTGAATTGTATATGTAAATGCGTGCTAAGTTCGACCGGGTCAAATCTTAGGTACCCACCACCATGGATTCTGCTAAAATTTATATAAAATAAATTTAGTTGAAGGACATAATTTTATTCTACATACCAAACTTCTGTAAAAGCAGCAAAATAAAGTTGTAGGAACCGAACAAGGATGACCGAGAGACCGGTTCGAACCGTACTGAACATAGTTATTGGAATTTATAACAGAACACTATGTTCAAAATTTCAGCCAAGTTGTACAAAAATTGCTGCTTCTAGGGGCTCAAGAAGTGAAATGGGAGATCGATTTATATGGGAGCTATATCAGGTTCTTGAGCGATTTGGACCTTACTTAACACAGTTGTTGGAAGTCATAACAGAACACCATGTGAAAAATTTCAGCCAAATCAGACAAAAATTACGTCTTCGAGGTGCTCAAGAAGTCAAATCCAGAGATTGGTTTATATGGGAGCTATATCAGGTTCTTCACCGATTTGGGCCGTACTTAACACGATTTCGGGCAAATCGGATGAAAATTGAGGTTTCCAGGGGCTCAAGAAGTCAAATCGGGAGATCGGGTTATATGGGAGCTATATCAGATTAAAGACCGAGTCGGACCGTACTTTACACAGTTGTTAGAAGTCATAACAGTACACCATGTGCAAAATTTCAGCCAAATCGGATGAAAATTATGGCTTCCAGTGGCTCAAGAAGTCAAATCGGGGGATCGGTTGATATGGGAGCTATATCCAAATCTGAACCGATGGGGCCCATTTGCAATCTCTAACGACCTACGTCAATACTAAAATTTTTTGCGAAATTTCAAGCGACTAGCTTTACGCGTTCGACCGCTATCGTGATTTCGAGAGACGGACATGGCTAGATCCATCCAGAATTTCGGGACAATCAAGACTATATATACTTTTTAGGGTCCTAGATCAATATTTCGAGGTGTTACAAACGGCATGCCTAGGTTAGTATACCACATCCTATGGTGGTGAGTATGAAAAATATGAGCATTTTTTTTAAGTGGCTTGTTTTCCCGAGAATGCCTTATATATTGGTTGGTCTCTCCTAAGCAGCTTAGAGACCCAGAATTTTGATATCTACCACCATAGGATTATACCATTTATCCTATGGTGGTGAATCGAAGTATCCATTTCCGACCAATGCATATGTTTTTCGGCCTATAACAGGTGCATTTATTACCGGATTTCGGATTAAGCATAGTGAGTTTAAGAGGACCCGCCAATATCCGAACCAAAAATTGTCCAAATCGGAACATATTTGGATATAGCTGCCATATAGACCGATCTTCCGATTTTGGATCTTAGAGCTTTAACAGTCGCATTTATTACCCGACTTCTCTGAAATTCGGAATAGTGAGTTGTACCAAGACTCCCAATGTCTGTCCCGAATATGGTCCAGATCGGGCTATATTTAGTTATAGCTGCCATAGAGATCGAATTTCCGCTGTAGGGTCTAAAGACCATTAAAGGGGCATTTAGTCTCCGATTGTGCTGAAATTTGAAGCAATGATTTGCACTTGGGACCTCGACATCCGACCTGAAAATGGTGTATATCGGTCAATATTTACATATAGCTGACATATAGACCGATATTCCGATATGGGGTCTTAAGCCGATAACAGTCGCATTTACTACCGGATATCGCTAAAATTTAGAACAGTGAGTTTTATTCAGCCGATATCGGAACCAAAAATGGTCCAGATCGGCACATATTTCGATATAGGTATCATATAGACCGATCTGCTGATTTAGGGTCTTAGGCCTTTAACAGGTGCATTTATGGTCCAGATTGGGCTATATTTAGATATGGCTGCCATAGAGACCGATCATCAGCTTTAGGGTCTAAAGACCATAAAAGCCGCATTTATTCTCCGATTTTGCTGAAATTTTAGACAGTGAGTTGCTCTAGGGGCCTCAATATCCGACCCGAATGTGGTGTATATCGGGCCATATTTACATTTAGCTGTCATATGGAGCGATATGTCGATTAAGGGTCTTAAGCCCATAACAAGCGCATTTTTTACCCGATTTTTTCTGAAACTCAGAACAATGACTTTTATTAGGCCCGTCAATATCCGAATCAAAGATGGTCCAGATCGAAACATATTTGGATATAGTTGTCATATGGACCGATCTGCCGATTATGGGTTATAGGCCTATAACAGGCGCATTTATGGTCCAGACTGGGTTATATTCAGATACAGCTGCCATTTATTTTCCGATTTTGCGGAAATTTGAAACAGTGAGTTACACTAGGGGCCTCAACATCCGACCCGAATGTGGTGTATATCCGGCCATATTTACATTGAGCTGTCATTTAGACGATATGTCGATTTAGGGACATAAGCCGGTATCAGGCCTATTTATTACCCAATTTAGCTGAAAGTCAGAACAGTAAGTTTTATTAGGCCTATCGATATTCGAACCAAAGATGGCCCAGATCGGGACATATATGTTTATAGCTATCATATAGACCGATCTGCCGTAAGAACTACCTTGTCTTTTTTAGTGCTTTTTATGTCGTCCTGGAGTATATTTCGTTTTGTGCATACTTTGTATTCTGACTGTAGGTGACCAGTCCAGGATAAGTTGTCCTGGACTTCAACTGATAGATCTCTTTTGGGATAGTAGTCTTTTGGGGCAGTAGTCGTTTGGGATAGTATTTTTTTGTGGGGCAGTAGTCTTTGGGATGGTAGTCTTTTCGAATTACATTCTTTTGGGATAGTAGTCGCTGGCTATTTTAAACGGCAACTTCAACAAGGGCGTACGGACCACTCGCGACTATGGAAGAGAGTATTTTGGGATAGTAGAGTTTTGGGATAGCAGAGTAGTATAGTAAAGTTTTTAGCTGGGAAGTCTGAACGGAAACTTCTACATGGGTAGGTCAGCATCCCTCGCTACTATCGGAGCTACTTGGTGTCTGTCGTTTGAACCTAAAACGCATGTGGAGCAGAGCTCGGGATAGAGTTGCGTATTCAAGCGGGTGCGGTGAGCCAATGATCGGAAGAAGTTTAAGGTGCAATGATCCTATTCAAGCAGTTAAACACTACCAAATACGTGGGATCGCATTGCTGCTCATAAATAGGTGACTGTATGTGGGGTCGTTGCCTTACGCATTGTATTCTCATGAAGCCACCGGTGTGCAGAGGTTAGCATGTCCGCCTTTGACGCTGAACGGTGGGTTTCGGATTCTGGCGACACCATCAGAAAAAAATTTCATCAGAGGTTTTCGACTCCTAATGCTGGCAAAATTTGTGAGGTGCTATGCCATGTGAAAATTCTCTCCAAAGAGGTGTCGCACTGCGGAATGCCTTTCGGCCTTGGCTATAAAAAGGAAACCTCTTACCATTGACCATAAACATTAATCGGACTGCACTCATTGATATGTGAGAAGTTTGCCTCTGTTCCTTAGTGGAGTTGGCAAAATGTGCAATTCTCCTATGTACGTACAAGTATATCCCCGTACGAGTATATCCCCGTACAAGTATATCGCCCGATTTTCACCTTTAAAGCCACCGCAAGCGCATTTATTGAACAATCTTGCCAAAACTTTGTACTTATAGGATAGGTGTAGGGTATTACAAAGTCGGCACCGCCCGACTTTTGCCTTTGCTTACTGTTTTTAGATATGAAATGTTCATCAATGATCACAGTCTTTTGGATAACTGCCGTACTGTTGCTGAATTGGGGTATGGATCATCCAGGATAGTCAGCCTAGCTAGTATTCCTTGAGCCCTATTAATCTAGTTTCTCTCATTACTAGTGAGAGTCTTAGGATTGTTCATTGGAAGCTTTCCAGTAAACTTTAAAGCAAAGTTTCACTTCTTTGAGGATCTTTTATTTTCGCCACTGTTGCTGAATTGGGGTATGGATCATCCAGGATAGTCAACCTAGCTGCTATTCCTTGAGCCCTGTTAAAGGGGTTTGTCTCATTACTGGTAAGAGTCTAAGCGTTTTTCGTTGGAAGCTTCCCAGTAAACTTTAAAGCGAAGTTTCACTTCTTTGAGGATCCCATATTTTCGCCACAGAAAGCCGATTGCCTAGGCAAATAACAGGCATGAGAAGATGAGATTGAATCCAATCTTGAATTTTGTTCGCAAGCCCCGAACCATGCTTTGTCTTTACAATCCTGTATAGGCCATTAGCCTATCAGCTAGTGGAGCTTAGCACAGTCACTTCACTATTCGAGGCTTCGTAAGTAGACAACAAACTGTGGCCTCACACCGCCACGGCAGCTGTTGGGTCTGGAGTCCATTATAAGCATATTCTGCCGCCCAATTGAAAGCGGAACCAGACCCACAACCATATAGAGGATAAGCTATTCTGACTGGTTGTATAATTCCCATGCACTATGAGGTGCGGAGATATTCCAAAAATCTTCCATTGGAATATAACCCTATTTTAATTCCTAATAGAGCAATTTTGTCCATAATATTTCTTGCGCACAGTAAAGCCTCGCCACAATAACCATTACAATAAAGATCTTAGGCTATAAGATGATCAATTTAACTTACTAATTTCTATATTTTCGAAGTCTTTCGATATTGGCCATTAGTGAGTTTTATGATTGCATTTTATATTCTGCTGCAGAAGCAAATGCTTTGGTTCTCAATCTGCTCATATTTAATGGACATCATAAAGAAACTCGCATACTTGTTGCTGTATGTGTGTGTACGCTTTGGTAAATGATTTTGTGTGTATGTACATGTGTTCAGGTTTTTTTTTTACTGATTTTAAGAAACACGAAGTAAACAAATAAATAATATCAGCCACTACTGGTCTTACTCCTGCAGCAGATTCGGAGTAGAAAAGCAGTAGACCATGTTAAGAAGGAGAAGACAACGAAGACACACATCAACACTCAGCTCATACAATGTTGAAGCATTGACGATCTTAATGTCGTCATTATAGTAGTGTGTACGTGTGGTTATAATTTTTAGGCCTACATCACACATTGGTTTGAGGTAGGATAATTTAATGGGTCTATACCAAAACTGTTATTTTTGAGCTTGTTACAAAAAGGACTACCAGAGAAGTTTTTGGAGTAAAATTTGGAACCAGTTAAATGGAATTTGAAATGGACATCAAGAAATTGAAATCAAGTTTATATTCTCGAACCCCAAAGACATAAAGTTGTCTTACGGAACACCAATCTATATGCCAGCTAGTTTTAAATATTAGCCAAACTGTACCATATTTACCAAAAGGGGGTCAGGGGGTTCTCTTTAAATCGGCAGATCGGTTTATATGGGAGCTATACCAGGGTATAGACCGATTGCGGCTACCAGGGGCTTAAGAAGTCAAAGCGGGAGATCGGTGACCTACACTAATATGAAGTATCTCTGCAAAATTTCAAGCAGCTTGCTTTACGCTTTCCATCGCTATCATGATTTCGACAGACGGACGGACATGGCTAGATCGACTCAGCATAACGAGGCGATCCAGAATACTTTATGGGGTCTTAGATCAATATTTCGAGGTGTTACAAACGGAACGACTAGATTAGTATACCCCATCCTATGGTGGAGGGTATACAAAAAACTGTTGGTGAATATTCAATGGGGTGTTGGGTATAAAAATGTTTGGGTATACCCACGTTCATTTCATTTGTTTTTTCACCAAAAAAAATTCAGCTGTTTAAACCAATGTGCCATAATGCCACTAAAAATCTTACAGCAGTATTCCTTGTTGCTCTGCTTCTTGATTTCTGCATTACCCCTTGATTCGCATAATGAGGAAGATTAATTTAATAATGATGGCCAGATAATCTTCATCATGTAGAAATCATGGTATCATGGTATAAGTTTAGTGGGATCCCCTCCCACTTGCTACCAATCAAGTCAAAGAAAAATAAGTTCTCTCTAAGTTTAATGTGCTGTGTTTGTCTTTTATAATTTAAACCACATGCATTTTTGTGTTATGATGTGATTTGATCTGTAATGGCGGTGTGATGAAATTTTTAGCAGCTTTACAATGTCCGGCTTTAGTGCTGAAGTATATAAACGAACGACTCTCAATTAATATCAACAGCATGACTAAAGATATCGGAATGATCGGTAACTCCAAAGGGGTACCAACAAAACATACATGATTGTGTTCCTTCTGTCTAATTCTTAAGAAGACGTCAACACATAGCCAACAACTGGCAAATGTCTGACATGCAAGGCCAAAGAAAGAGCAAAAAAAGAGCAAGGCTGTGAATTTAAACAGATTGCAGACAGTTGGCTACCGTAGATTAAATACTTAGGCTTATGTGAAGGCATGCTGGAACTGTCATAAGTTTTGCTGTACAACCTCCAAGGAGAACACTTGGCCTTTTTGCAAATTTCTAAAGTGTGGTTTGGCCGAGACATTCAAGCCAGAGCTGCGAGCGTGAGGTGAATATATAGCGAAAAGTGAGGCTTACATGGAGAAAAACTTGAGAGTGGGGAAAGCTGAGGGGAAAAATGACCACTAGATAAGAAAAGTGAGGAAATGAAAATAGTCCGGCTTTGCCGACTATATAACAGCATCTTATATGTCGACCATTAGTGTAAATTGAGCGTTTATGGATCCAAATCTAAATCTGAAGGAATATCAATAAACCCCAGCAGGGGTATTGGGATGGGTTAAAAACATTCCGCCCTAAATTTTGTGAAAGTCGTTGAAAAATTCTAGCAAATACGACACTCAACTCCTAAAAGCTTTTCTGCGAACATGTCGAAAGCCTTCATGACGCCATCAGTATAAAAAAATTCTCTCAAAAATCCCTTTCCAGCCTGAGATGTTGGTGATGGATATGGGAGTAAGAGTGGAGATGATGGGCGATATTTTTGGGATTTTGACGTAGATGCATTTTCAATGGATACTTCCGGTTACTCGGAGACACCGGAACCTACGAACAATGAGGCATATTTAATGCTCATCATTACGGTCTTTATGGTTAAGGAAGCCTTAAAGAGTAGCCAACAATTTAAGTCACACAGACCAGATGGAATATTTTCGGCCTTGCTACATTAGCAGACGGGCTTTATTCAATACGTGATACTATGTTCTTTCTTTCGTTTTACGATTCGTCCTACATGTTGAAAGGTATGTCCTTTTATATTTCTTTCAAAACTACCTTTAAAAATGCCACACATCCTTCCATCCTTCCTTCCATTCTTTCTTTTATCCTTCCTTCCATTCTTTCTTTTATCCTTTCTTCCTATCTTTCTTTTATCCTTCCTTCCATCCTACCTTCCATCCTACCTTCCATCCTTCCTTCCATCCTTCCTTCATCCTTCCTTCCAACCTTCCTTCCTTCCTTCCTTCCATCCATCCTTCCATCCTTCCATCCTTCCATCCTTCCATCCTTCCATCCTTCCATCCTTCCATCCTTCCATCCTTCCATCCTTCCATCCTTCCTTCCTTCCTTCCTTCCTTCCTTCCTTTCATCCTTCCATCCTTCCTTCCATCCTTCCTTCCATCCTTCCTTCCATCCTTCCATCCTTCCTTCCATCCTTCCATCCTTCCATCCTTCCATCCTTCCATCCTTCCATCCTTCCATCCTTCCATCCATCCTTCCATCCATCCTTCCTTCCTTCCATCCTTCCTTTCATCCTTCCTTCCATCCTTCCTTCCATCCTTCCTTCCATCCTTCCTTCCATCCTTCCATCCTTCCATCCTTCCATCCTTCCATCCTTCCATCCTTCCATCCTTCCTTCCTTCCTTCCATCCTTCCTTCCATCCTTCCATCCTTCCATCCTTCCATCCTTCCATCCTTCCATCCTTCCATCCTTCCATCCTTCCATCCTTCCATCCTTCCATCCTTCCATCCTTCCATCCTTCCATCCTTCCTTCCTTCCTTCCTTCCATCCTTCCATCCTTCCATCCTTCCATCCTTCCATCCTTCCATCCTTCCATCCTTCCATCCTTCCTTCCTTCCTTCCTTCCTTCCTTTTTTCCTTCCTTCCTTCCTTTCATCCTTCCATCCTTCCTTCCATCCTTCCTTCCATCCTTCCTTCCATCCTTCCTTCCATCCTTCCTTCCATCCTTCCTTCCATCCTTCCTTCCATCCTTCCTTCCATCCTTCCTTCCATCCTTCCTTCCATCCTTCCTTCCATCCTTCCTTCCATCCTTCATCCTTCATCCTTCCTTCCTTCCTTCCTTCCATCCTTCCATCCTACCTTCTTTCCTTCCTTTCATCCTTCCTTCCTTCCTTCCATCCTTCCATCCTTCCATCCTTCCATCCTTCCATCCTTCCTTCCTTCCATCCTTCCTTCCATCCTTCCTTCCATCCTTCCTTTCATCCTACCTTTCATCCTTCCTTCCATCCTTCCTTCCATCCTTCCTTCCATCCTTCCTCCCATCCTTCCTTCCATCCTTCCTTCCATCCTTCCTTCGGATCAAATACCTGAGCCGAAACTTGACACCAAATACGAACAACTGGTCCTATCGGCATAGTTTTAGATTAACGGAGCGCTGATATTGCCATCTGGAAGTTCATGCTGCACTGATGGATCAATAAAGGAAAGAGTTGGCCTTGGTAAGATCCAAAAATTGGCACTCAATTGGCCAAAGCAATTGTCTGTATTCCATACCACATAAAAACATAGTTAGCTAGAAACACACACACATGCACAAGAGAGTGTGCGTGTGCGGAATTTGTGCGGTAAGCAACCATCCTTCCTTCCATCCTTCCTTCCATCCTTCCTTCCATCCTTCCTTCCATCCATCCTTCCTTCCATCCTTCCTTCCATCCTTCCATCCATCCTTCCTTCCATCCTTCCTTCCATCCTTCCTTCCATCCTTCCTTCCCTCCTTCCATCCTTCCTTTCATCCTTCTTTCCAACCTTCCTTCCTTCATCCTTTGGATGAAATACCTAAGCCAAAACTTGACACTAAATCAATTAAGGAAAGAGTTGGCCTTGGTAAGACCCAAAAATTGGCACTCAATTGGCCAAACCAATTGTCTGTATTGCATGCCACATAAAAACATAGTTAGCTAGAAACACACGCACATATACAAGAGGGTGTGCGTGTACGGAATTGGTGCGGTAAGCAACGGCGTCTATAGGAAATGTGGAAAAGATGGTGTGACTTTCGATCAAAGTCACTGGAGAACCCTTATCATGAAGCTTAAACTTGAATTGGACATCGCTCAGTGATATGTGAGAAGTTTGCGTTTGTTCGTTAACGGAATGTTCATGGGAAATTTGCATTTTTGAATTGTACTAGGTTCTCCGATCCGAGGAGACCACCGTAGCGCAGAAGTTAGCATGTCCGCCTATGACGCTAAACGCCTAGGTTCGAATCCTGGCGAGATCATCAGAAACAAATTTTCAGCGCTGGTTTTTCCCTCCTAATGCTGGCAACATTTGTGAGGTACTATGCCATGTAAAACTTCTCTCCTAACAGGTGTCACACTGTGGCATGCCATTCGGGCAAGGCTATAAAAAGAGGACACTTATTATTGAACTTAAACTTGAATCGGGCAGCACTCAGTGATATGTGAGAAAATTGCCCCTTTCCTTAATGGAATGTTCATGGGCAAATTTGAGTTTTTGAGTTGTACTAGGGTCTCCGATATCTAAACCGAATATGGTCTATATCGGCCTATATTTACATACAGATGCTATACAGACCAATGTGCGGATTCAGGTTCATTAGCCCAAAGAAGCCGCAGTTATTACCCAGTTTGACTGAAATTCAGAATAGCAAGTTGCAGTGGGTCACCCGATTTTCGAATGGAGTATGGTTGAGATCGACCACATTTGGACAGAGCTGCCACATAGGCTGATCTGCGGATTTGGGGTCTTAAACCCATAAAACCGCATTTATTGCCAGATTTCGCAACAGTTGGTTGCATGGGACACACTATATTTGAACGGAGTATTGTTTATATCGGTCCACATTTGGATATAGCTGCCATATAGACTGATCTGCGGATTCAGTGACTTAAGCCCACAAAATTCACTTTTATCGATTTCTCTGAAATTTGAAGCATTGAGTTAGACAAGGCCACTCGATATCCAATACCACTCGATATGGTCCACATCAGTTCACACTTGTTTATAGCTGCCATATAGACCAAATGCAAATTTTGCCTATAAACTTTCCATTAAAGTACAGGGGCAAGCTTCTCACATATAGATCGATCTGCCGACTTAAGGTCTTAAGCGGTTAAAAGTCGCATTTTTTTATCCGATTTCGTTAAAACTTTCAACAGGCAGTTGAATGAACCGAGTATAGTCAACAAAAATGATTTAGACATACATAGCTGCCATATAGACTTTCACTTGCTCATCTCTATATTTCGAATCATGTGTGAGCCTCTTCTTCTCCCGACAAAGGCTGCTTAGAAATAATTATAATTTTCTTACTCATTTTTGTTGCGTCCACAGTTTGTTCGGTTTGCTAAATGCTGTCGTTCTGTCCGCATGTCTACTGTCATCTTGCAAGCCATAAGCAGATGTGCATAAAAATATTCTCACAATACAAAGAATGCAATAAAATTAATTAAATTTGTTAAATGCAAACCAGGTAAAAAAAAGAAACGACAAAACACACTTCGTGTTCAACACAAAAATATTCCAAAAAGGAAAACTTTAACCAAACAAACTCAATCTTATAGCTGGGGTTCGGTGCAAATCGCTTCAATGATGTGGAAACCTAAGTAAGAGTTGAGTGCCGATAAAAACAAAAGACTTAAGCAACAAACTCGTTTATGCCTTGCTGTTGATTTTAGTGTTCTTTGACCAGACTTTTCATAATGGCACAAATTTCTGAACATATGTTTCAATGTTTTTCCTTTAACGTCTTCCCTCAACTTTAAGGTTTACATATATGCATGTACATATGAGCTCTTTTTTTTTGGGTAAATTTCTGCACTTGTGAATTCTAACAGTTCTTCTCTTTGTTTTATTAGTTTTTTTTTATCTAGAGTTTTTTTTTTCTCTTTTTAGTTAACCGAAAAAAAACTATAACATATTTTTCTCATGCTTAACGTTTATTAATTATTTTTTATCTCCTCATTGGGATCTATGCATTGTGTTCGAGTGTATGTTGCCATGAGCAGCGGCTTATTGGAGTCTGCTCCCATGTTGCCACATTTATGGTTCTTGTAAATGTTCACTTAACATGTTGAACAAAATTCCAAGCAATCTAAGCTTAATTAGCCTGCTTGCCTAATGTCATCACAGATAATGTGATGATGTGATGTAGAGAATAAAATACGGTACATATGAAAGTTGGCCGAGGAGCTTGAATTTTTCTAATGCAATGCCGTAGCTTCTATTTTGGTTATTTTAAATATTGACGATTTATATGGAAATCTAGATAAAGTAAAACAAAGTAACTCCACAAGATTTTCAGATATAAAAGGGAAAGTGTGACTCAATCACAGATGAACCCATTATCCGAAAATGAAATAAAAATGTCTTAAGTACAACCCGAACCAACTATTTATTGCCGATTGTCAATAAAATTGTTGGTAAGCGAGTAAAATGGAAAACACATTAAGTCACAATTCAAACTGAATGACTTTGAGTCGCAGGGGGTCACCCTGTGGCTGTCCAAGAAGGCGAAGTACTTAGGCATAGTTCTCGGCTCGAAACTGTTCTGGAAGAGGAACACCGAGGAAAGAAGTCGTAAGGCACTGTGCGCTTGTTACTCCTGCAGGTGGATGTTCAGTAGGAAGTGAGGGTAACTCCCAAGCTGATTTATTGGGTGTGTACAGCCATCGCGAGATCAGTACTAACCTATGGAGCACTGGTATGGTGGAATGCCGTAAAGAAAAGGACGCATGCGAAGTAGTTCGAGAAGGTCCAGAGACTGGCCTGCGACGGGGTCACAGGGGCACTGCGATCCGCCCGCAGGCAGGCCTGGAGGCGATGTTGGATAAGCGCCCCATTGAGGTCTATATTCGAAATTGGGCCGCCAGGGTCGCGCTTAGCCTGAGGGAGCTCGGAATGCTGAAGGAGGTTGGTTGCGGCCACAGTTCGATTCTGGGTGTTATGGATGCGGAGGGTATACTGAGTAGGATCTCCAACTACCTGGCACCAGTGTCGACTGAAGTGAAGGCATTCGCGATTCGTTTTCCTGGGAGGGATGAATGAAGGGCGAATGCTGTATATGAGGAGGATGAAACCTCGATCTACACCGATGGCTCCAAGAGGGAGTCAGGGACTGGATTGGGGGTCTACTCTGATGCACTCAATATCTGTTTGTCTCTGAGACTGCCAGACGAGTGTACGCTCTTTCAGGCAAAGGTCTGCAGTGGTCGCAACGGAAATTCTGGTAAGAGATTAACCACCCTCGAAACTCAGAATTTATGTGGAGAGTATGGCGGCGCTCAAGGCCTTAGGGTCGATGATGGTGAGGTCGAGATGCTTGGGGGATTGTTTGGAGTCCCTGTATAGACTCAGGGCCCACGATTAAACGCTGACATGGGTTCCTGGGCATGAGGGGATTCCAGGAAATGAGAGAGCAGACGAGTAAGCCAGGAGGGCTTCATCTGCGCCGGATGGACCAGTCACCGGTTTTGCCTACGTTGCATTTGTCGAGCTGCTGAACACAGTAGAGTCTCTAGACTCAGTGGATGGTTGCCGAAATACAAAGGCGCTCTGGCCGGTCATCGACCGGAGGAGGACGAGAGAGTTGCTGGAGTTCGATAACAGGTCGATGAGTACCTTTACAGGGTCATAACCGGGCACTGTGCCATAGGCGGCATGGGAATACCGCACAATGACTTTTGTAGGAGTTGCTTCGATGAGGATGAAGAGGAGACTATTGTACACTTGCTGTGTTCATGTCCGGGTCTGCAGGGAAGTAGGCTCTCTTTTCTGGGGAGCCGTTTCTGCTGTGAACTAGCGAACGTACCTTTGGTAGGTGTCCTAATTGAAAAAAAAAAATAAATTGACCAAATTTACAATTTCGAACACCGAGACACTTTTGTATACCCTTCACCATAGTATGGGGGAATACTAGGTTGGGTTGCAGACTCTCTTAGACAATTTTTAGTCCATTGTTATACCACAGTAGCTACAGACCAATGCTTCTGGCAGGAATCGAATCCACGACCCCTGCACTGTCAATCCAAGCACGCTATCAACTCGCCTACCGGGGCGCCAATGGGGGTATACTAACATCGTCGCTCCGTCTGTATCACCCCGAAATATGCGTCCAATACCCCGTAAAGTGTATATATTCTTTATGGCCCAAAATTTTAAGTCGATCTCGCCATGTCCGTCTATCTATCTGTCTGTCTGCGGAAAGCACGCAAACATTCGAAGGAATAAAGCTAGGCGCCTATAAATAAACAATGGCCAACATCAGCGTCTGTTTCCAGGTTAGGGGCGGCTGGAGGCATTCGTGTTAAATGAACGATCGATCCCAGTGGCAAACATAGATTCGGGTCATTACCTTTTTGCAGCAAAGGTTCGCACCCGTCTGAGCATGGCGAGAAAAGTACGATATGACACTGTACGGAAGCTGGACATTGAAAAGCTGCAAACACAACAGATGGCAGCGGCATACTCCACTGGACTGACCCAACTGCTTGATGTAAGCACTCCTTGTTCCGATGATATAACGGCGCAGTGGCAAACCATTGCCCACTCCATGGAAAATGCCGCGAAATCCGTACTTGGGTACCAGAAGTTTCCCTCAAAAAACCCATGGTACGACCAAGAGTGTCGAGATGCTACTCAAGCCAGTAGCATCGCGCCAGATGAAGGAGAGGGATCGAGAGAAAAGGAGAGAGGAGAAATGTCTATTCCACAGAAAGAAAAAGAAAATGGAAAGACGTGAGTGTGAGTGAATTGAGATGTACAGGAGTAACAATGAAATCCGGAAATTATACCAAAGATGGCTATGGTGCAGGCACATACTCCTGCAGAGACAACAAAAATAAATCTGGTAACTGACACACATAGCATGCTGAGGATATGAAAAGAACATTTTACCTAACTGCTAGTGTCCGACGTTGGCGGCGAAGAGGATAACGCAGAACCAATCCTTGATAATGGTATAGAATGATTACCTCCTAGTCGGAATGAGGTCCAAGTAGCAGTGATCCGACTAAAGAACAACAAAGCAGCAGGAGCAGATGGGTTGCGTGCTGAACTATTTAAGACCGGAGGCGATGATTGGAACCAGAGCATCTTATGTCCCTTACACAAGAAAGGAGACAAGACGGAATGTGCCATGTACAGAGGAATAAGTCTCCTCCCCATCGCATAAAAGATACTCTCGAGTGTACTGTGTGAAAGATTAAAACCTGAAGTCAATGAGATAATTGGATCCTATCAATGGGGCTTTAGACCTGTTAAATCCACCATAGTACACATATTCACACTGCTCCAAATCCTGGAAAAGACTCGAGAAGGACAATTCAAAACCTATCATCTCTTGGTTGACTACAGGCCATCGTAGCGCAGAGGTAAGCATGTTCGCCTAAGACGCCGAACGCCTGGGTCCGAATCCTGCCAAGACCTTCAGAAAAAATTTTCAGCGGTCGTTTTCCCCTCCTAATGCTGGCAACATTTGTGAAGTACTATACCATGTAAAACTTTTCTCCAAAGAGGTGTCGCACTGTGGCACGCCATTCGGACGCAGCTATAAAAGGAGGCCCCATATCATTGAGCTTAAACTTGAATCGGACTGCACTTATGGATAGAAGTTTGCCCCTGTTTCTTAATGGAAATGGTTCATGAGCAATATTTGATGGTCTCGCTAGGATTCGAACCCAGGCGTTTAGCGGACATGCTAACCTCCGCACAACGGTGGCCTACACACATACATTTATTATCCGATGTTGCTGAAATTTAGGACAGTGAGTTGTGTTAGGCCAATCGACATAGTTCTTAAATTTGGCCCAGATCGGTCCAGATTTGGATATAGCTGCCATATACTTCGATCTCTCGATTTATGGTCTTGGGCCAATAAAAGATGCATTTCTTGTCCCATTTCACTGAAATTTGAGATAGGGAGTTATGTTAACACCATTGACATTCTTGTTTAATTTGGCCCAGATCGGTGCAGATTTGGATATAGCTGCCATATAGACCGATCCTTTGATTTAAGGTCTTAGGCCCATAGAAGCCACATTTATTATCCGATTTTGCTGAAATTTGGGATAGTCAGTTGTGTTAGGCCACACGACATCCTTCTTCAGTTTGGTCCAGATCTGCATATAGCTGCCATATAGTTTGATCTCTCGATTTAAGGTCTTGGGCCCATAAAAGGCGCATATTTGGTCCGATTTCGCTGAAATTTAGGACAGTGAGTTATGTTAGGCCACTCGGTATCTTTCTTGTAGATGGCCCAGATCTCGATATAGCTGCCATATAGACCGATCTCTCGATTTTTGGTCTTAGCCCCATAAAAGTCGCATTTATTATCCGATTTCGCTGAAATTTGACACATTGACTTATGTTAGGCCTATCGACTTTCGTGTCCTGCATGGTTAAGATTGGTCTATATTTGGATGTAGCTGCCAAAAAGACCGAGATTGAACCAAAACTGAGCAGTGACTTGTATTTACTAGACCACTCCATGTACGTGCCGAATTTGGTCCAAATCGAACCATACATGGATATAGCTGCTATGGGTGCATAAAAAATGACTATTAGTCTTGGTCAGTGTTAAAAAACCATACATTTACCAGGAAGTGCGTTTTGATTATCAATCACCAAGCGAAACCGCCAATTTGCAAAACTTAAACAGGCCAACAGTTCCTGACCCAATGTACTAATTCCAGTACAAATGTGTAAACGTTCCTATATCTCAGCAACTTATCTTATTGGGTTGCCCAAGAAGTAATTGCGGATTTTTCATATAGTCGGCGTTGACAAATTTTTTCACAGCTTGTGACTCTGTAATTGCATTCTTTCATCTGTCAGTTATCAGCTGTGACTTTTAGCTTGCTTTAGAAAAAAAAGTGTAAAAAAAGTATATTTGATTAAAGTTCATTCTAAGTTTTATTAAAAATGCATTTACTTTCTTTTAAAAAATCCGCAATTACTTTTTGGGCAACCCAATACATTATTGGACATTCCCGAAACTCCATGTTATTGATATCTAAATTTTATTTCTGGTATACAAAAAAAATGCTCTCAACACCAAGAAAAAGCCCTAAAGTTATAAAACCGCAATTGACATATTGTCGATAACTTCATATTATAGCACCAAACGTAAGAAACCGCAGCTGATGCTGGAAAATTGTGCTGCTTGAACATTTCCTTATATTGGCCTTACTCTAAAGCTCACAAACATGAAGGCATGAAATGTAACGACTTCAGTACACACAAAAACTGGGTGAACAATAAGCTGTCAAATGGAATATTTACCAAAAAACTACACCACATAGGAAAAACACATATTCTAGGGGATTTATGCAGTGAAGTGTGTAAAAATAGGTATTGGAAAGCATAACTGCGAAAGTTGAACACACACACGCACACACACATTACATACACAATGGCCATAGACCCAGCTGCCATATCGAATTTTAAGCCACAAATTCAATAAAGCTGGCCCAAAAGCACACCAGTGTAAAATTGACAATAAGACAATACTTGAGCCGCTGGCCATTCAATTTATTTACATTTTTAAGGTGACTTATAATTATAATTGGATTATGGAACTATAAGGCATAGTTTTGTGTTATTTCTCTTCCGTACCGAACAGTCAGCCATCGAGCCAACCAGCCAACCACCCTCAACTTGGCTTTACCAGTTATGGAAAAACTGAGAACAAATACCAAAGTCCAAGAAAAATGAATAAGAAATTGTTTGTTTGGGTTTTTGGGTTCAGTTTGAGGAAAAAAATATCTGTGTCAACTTTAACAGCTTAAAGCTTAGAAATCATGAAAAAAAATATAAGGCAATTTTAACTTTTGGACTTTTTTAGGGTTGCCCAAAAAGTAATTGCGGATTTTTTTAAAAGAAAGTAAATGCATTTTTAATAAAACTTAGAATGAACTTTAATCAAATATATTTTTTTACACTTTTTTTCTAAAGCAAGCTAAAAGTAACAGCTGATAACTGACAGAAGAGAGAATACAATTACAGAGTCACAAGCTGTGAAAAAATTTGTCAACGCCGACTATATGAAAAATCCGCAATTACTTTTTGGGCAACCCAATAGTTAGGTATAGAATACTATGTACACAAATTAAGTTGAACAGACAGAAGGACATGGCCTAGTCGATACAGCAAGTGAATTTGAATCGATCCTTATGATTGGGAAGTACACTTGAAACTTTCGAAATTTTGCTTTTCCTCAAAAAAAAGGGAGAAAACTGATGGCATCCTATTGATATTCAAAACTTTGAGTCTACCCGCACCATCTGTCCTAACTTTACAACTAAACACACAATCTTACCATACCCCATACCACAGCATTGATAACTGTTAGGAAAAAAATCAGTGGTTTTTTGGTGACTAAATATTTTCAGTTTTTTTTCCAGCTAAACAAAAATGCGTTGAATACATGTTTTTCTCATTGCTTAAGGCGACGGGGCTTGGCTTGAGCTTGGCATGGTAACTTTAAGTTGTTTTTTTTTTAGCTATTGCAACAAGAAATTCATCAAAGGAAAATTATTTTAAAGTGTTGCCTAACTCTGTTTTTCGCACCTTTTTCATGTTATTTTCTGAGGATCACCTAAGAGGTGTTAAGCTTAACCTTTCACTTTCGCTATGAAATAGGTTTCGTATAAATGTGCAGCTCGTTTTTTCAACTTCTACAACAGAGTTTGATCATTCAAAGTTTAATTGAAAATAGTCCACTTGACTATGATATATAGATATATACCAGAGGAGGTGGGTATACAAAGTGCTGGCTCCTTGATCATCTCATCGGTTTAACTGCTCTACGAGTAGACGCACCCACCTAACGCGGGAATGCGAAGTGTGCGAGAACGATCGGAGGATGCTGTAATATTGGTAATATTCCGACTTTCCAGATATGTCATAGATCATAGGTGATGTACATAACATTGACGAATCTCGATGATACTATCCCTTAAGGATTAAGAGGACTCATTTTTGAACCATAGATATGCTTGCTTCGATCTGATGTTGTCTCTGGGCAATGACCCATCATACAGGAACAACAGAAAAACCAACTGAAGCCGCTATGCGGAGGGCGTTGAAATAAAGCGTCGAACCATAAGCAACTCGCTTGCTGATAGAAAGGAGCTTGAATTGGCAGCGAATCTAATGACGGGAACCATGTTGAGTAGTTATGTGGAGAACTGCCCTCTCATATATCCGGGAAAGAAATCAAAACCTATTTGGCGGAACGACGACTTAACGAGACTTAGGCAGACTACGCGGAGGCTCTGTAATAGGGTAAACAAAACCAAACTGCCTGTGGACTGGGGCCTGTATCGGATGTCCCTAAACAAGTATAAGAGCAGGCTAAAATTATCCAAGAAAGCCTCATGAATCTGTTTTTGCCAATTGATAGTGAATGACGAGTGTGAATGGGTCCTCCAGGTATTGGCACCATTGTTGGCCAATACAGACCATAACACACTCGCTTGCTGATAGAAAGGAGCTTGAATTGGCAGCGAATCTGATGACGGGAACCATGTTGAGTAGTTATGAAGAGACCTGCCCTCTCATATATGCGGGAAAGAAATCGAAACCTGTTTGGTGGAAAGGAGACTTTAGGGCAGGCCACGCGGAGGCTCTATAATAGGGTAAACAAAACCAACCTACCTGTGGACTGGGGCCTGTATTGGACGTTCTTAAACAAATACAACAGCGGGATGAAATCGTTCAAGAGAGCCTCATGGATTGGGTTTTGCCAGTTGAAAGAGGGTGTGGATGAGTCCTCCAAGTTCCGCAAATTGCTTTCCAAGGATCCAAAAACTCTTGGAAGCATTCTAAGGGATGAAGAAAACTAGAAGGAATATAGCTCTGAGACGCTCGAGCTACGATGGCTGCTACGCACATCACTGGGTGCTCCGACGTCATCGGTGGGTTAAATAACCCGGATGGTAGCGATGTCCCTCTGACTCGGCACTATGTCGTGTCAGAGGGACATCGCTCACCGGTTTATATGGGAGCTATATCAGGTTGTAGACTGGTTTGTACCGTATTGACACCATTGTTGGCCAATACGATTCAAAAGCAACTCGCTTGCTGATAGAAAGAAGCTTGAATTGGCAGCAAATCTGCTGACGGGAACCATGTTGAATAGCTATGAGGAGAACTGACCTCTATTATATATTGGGGAAAGAAATCGAAACCTTTTGGAGACTTAGGCAGACTACGAGGAGGCTCCATAATAGGGCAAACAAAACCAAGCTACCTGTGGACTGGGGCCTGTATTGGACGTCCTTAAACCAATACAACAGCGGGGTGAAATCCTCCAAAAGAGCCTCATGGATCTGTTTGAGTGAATTAGTCCTCCAGGTTCCGCAAACTGTTTTCTAAGGATCCAAAAACTCTTGGAAGCATTTTAAGAGATGACGAAAATTGGACGGAAATCGGAATAACTCCGCTCTATTTATTGGGTTGCCCAAAAAGTAATTGCGGATTTTTCATATAGTCGGCGTTGACAAATTTTTTCACAGCTTGTGACTCTGTAATTGCATTCTTTCTTCTGTCAGTCATCAGCTGTTACTCTTAGCTTGCTTTAGAAAAAAGTGTAAAAAAAGTATATTTGATTGAAGTTCATTCTAAGTTTTATTAAAAATGCATTTACTTTCTTTTAAAAAATCCGCAATTACTTTTTGGGCAACCCATATATCAAGTTTTCTCAGAGATCGCGCTATAGATTGTTGTTGTAGATGGGTTCTCATCTGACGAATATAAATTGACCGCAGGAGTACCACATGGCGATGTCCTTTCTCCTCCTCCTTTTTCTTATTTTCACTGACGATCTACTGGGTCTGACTTCGAATTCTATCGACTCGTTCGCGGATGACAGCAACTTCTGTCATTCATTTTCATTCGACCATAGGCCGAGTCTTCGAGAGATTGATGACAGGAGGCGGAGACTTAACACTCTGCCACGATTTGCTGGTCATTTCTGAGTGGGATCGAATGAACAGAGTAGATTTTAATGTACGCAAAACGCAGTGCTACTTGTTGTCCCACAAACGATTCACTGACACTTTACAATCGTCAATATCTATCGACGGTGTAGATATCAAGCAGTCAGAGGCTCTTGATGTTCTGGGCATGAATATTCAATGTGATGTCCGTTGGTCAAAACATGTATTCGAAGTGTCGAAAGAAACATTCAAGAGCTTGGGCTTTCTTAAGCGTTGCAAGAAATATTTCACTCCCGCTGATCTTCTTAATATCTACACTACGTACATCAGGCCGAAGATGGAATAAAACTCGTATATATTGGTCGGAGCTCCAGAATTATTCTTGGAGCTGCTTGACCGTTGGTGTTGATTGGAGGGGGTACGATATCCAACTCTATTGTGTCCCTTGAACATCGTCGAAATGTGGGGTGTGTGGCGCTGTTCTAACGATCCTTCCACGGTGTGTGTTCTTCGGAAATCAGTCTTCTGATTCCTGACTTGAGGTTGTTTGTCAGAAATACAAGATTTCTAGAAGCGCGCACCGGTTTGTAATCGATTAGCCAACTGATTGGACCATGCACTACCGAGAGAATTCTTTTTCGCAAGGACAGTTTGTATATGGAATCGACTTCCGGCGGATGTTTTCCCGCCACTTACGACATCCAAAAAATCAAAACAAGTGTCAATAAACAGTAGTCCCTCTTCCACCCTCTTATCCTTAACTATCCTCTCCAATGTAATGCATTGCATATATAAGGGACATCCCCTGTGTGTTGGTTGATTGAAAAAAAAAAAAAAAAAACTAGTAAAAGCGTGCTAAGTTCGGCCGGGCCGAATCTTATATACCCTCCACCATGGATCGCATTTGTCGAGTTGTTTTCCCGGCATCTCTTCTTAGGCAAAAAAGGATATCAGAAAAGATTGGCTCTGCTATTAGAGCGATATCAAGATATGGTACGGTTTGGACCACAATTAAATTATATGTTGGAGACCTGTGTAAAATGTCAGCCAATTCGAATACGAATTACGCCCTTTGGGGGCTCAAGAAGTAAAATAGAGAGATCGATTTATATGGGAGCTGTATTAGGCTATAGACCGATTCAGACAATAATAAACACGTTTGTTGATGGTCATGAGAGGATCCGTCTTACAAAATTTCTGGCAAATCGGATAATAATTGCGACCTCTAGAGGCTCAAGAAGTCAAGATCCAAGATCGGTTTATATGACAGCTATATCAGGTAATGAACCGATTTGAACCATACTTGGCACAGTTGTTGGGTATCATAAGAAAATACTTCGTTCAATATACATTTATTCAAATCGGATAAGAATTGCGACTTCTAGAGGCTGAAGAAGTCAAGACCCAAGATCGGTTTATATGGCAGCTATATCAGGTAATGGACCGATTTAAACCATACTTGGCGCAGTTGTTGGAAGTGATATCGAAACACCACGTGCAAAATTTCAGTCAAATCGGACCAGAATTGCGCCCTCTAGAGACTCAAGAAGTCAAGACCCAAGATCGGTTTATATGACAGCTATATCAAAACATGGACCGATGTGGCCCATTTACAATCCCAACCGACCTACATACGGCCTACATACGGTTAGCCTTACTCCTTCGAAAGTTAGCGTACTTTCGACAGACAGACGGATAGACGGACAGACCGACGGGCAGAGGGACGGACATTGCTAGATCAACATAAAATGTCCCGACGATCAAGAATATATATACCTTATGGGATCTCAGACGAATATTTCGATTTCGTCTGAGACCCTTCCCCATCCTATGGTGGAGGGTATAAAAACAGCATATCCCCCAAACCAGAAGAGATTTTGAAGACCTCATGTGGTTTCTTTCATGGATTGTTAAGCACTACAGCGGTCAAAAAAAGTATTCATCATTAGCAAAATTGATAATAAATTCACTTATTTTAGGTAATTGAAGAAAATTTAAAGTAAACAAATAATGCAGTTTTATGCAATAGTTTATTTTTCGTAATATGTTTTAAAATAAATTCAAAAAATAAATTTAATTAGCGCAAAAAATGCAATTTTATATAATAACACCAAAAATAGAACAAAAAAAGTATTCATCATTGATGTGCTATCATCAAAGTCAAATTCAAATATTATTTGGGAATCCCCCTTTTCTGTTTTATTTAGTAAAGGAGGCTTTGCCCTTGACAGAAAATATTTAATTTCATTGAAAATATAGTTTTTGTCAAAATGGGTCGTAAGCAAAACGAGGTTTCTGATGAGGTAAAAGTTTTGATAATAAAACACCACAGGAATGGTTTAACTCAAAAAACTATCAGTGAAATATTAAATAGACCACGATCTACTATACAATCCATCATCAGAAAGTGGACAGAAACGAAAACTGTTGACAATAAACCAAGATCTGGTCGACCAAAAGCACTTTCAGTTGGAGATGTGCGTTGGCTAGTGCGGCAAGTTCAGAAAACTCCGAAGACAAATGCGACCATTCTTCGTAAAAACACTATGGAATATTTAGGGAAGGAAGTTACTACACAAACAATTCGAAATACACTCAAAAGGCATAGTTACAGAGGAAGAACTGCACGTAAGAAGCCCTTTATAAATAAAATAAACCGAGTGAAAAGGCTAAACTTCGCAAAAATGTATGTAAAACAGCCCGAACCATTTTGGAAAACAGTCATTTTTGCAGACGAGAGCAAGTTTAATCTTTTTGGGTGCGATGGAAAGGTCATAGTGTACAGAAAACCAAATACAGAGCTTGAAGAACGAAACACAGTTGCTACTGTAAAACATGGTGGAGGTGGTTTAATGGTTTGGGGGTGTATGGCGGCTTCAGGAGCGGGAAATCTTGAAATTATTAATGGAGTAATGGATCATAAGTATTACATTGACATTTTAAAGAGGAATTTAAAAGATAGTGCTGTAAAACTTGGGCTTGGTAATATCTTTCAATATTATCAATATAATGACCCCAAACATTCTGCTTTAAATACCAAGATGTGGATGCTGTATAACTGCCCCAAAGTCATTAAAACTCCTCCTCAAAGTCCCGACTTGAACCCAATTGAACATCTTTGGGAACATCTCGAACGCAAATTGAGAACGCGCAATTTTTCGAGCAAGAGTCAAATGCAACAGGTGATAATGGAGGAATGGACTAATATAGACCAAAATATAACCGCTAAATTAGTCCAATCGATGTCAAACCGTTTAAAAGAAGTTATAAGACGCGGTGGTCGAATAACAAAGTATTAATTTTTTTAAATTATGTTATTTATTTTTTTGTTTTTTTGCAATGATGAATGCTTTTTTTGTTTAATTTTTTGTGTTCAGCTGTTTTTGTTCCAATAAATACTATTTTTTTCTTTAAAAACAATGAAATTGTGTACATATATATCACACAAGCACTACTGCATCATTAGTTTAATATGTTTTTATTCCAATTGTCTTTTGTAGACTTATTAAAAAAAAAACATTGAATGATGAATACTGCAAATGCAAATTTGCCCATGAACTTTGCTGTCCCATTCAAGTTTAAGCTCACTGCTCCTTTTTATTGCGATTCCGAACGGCGTGCCGAAGTGCGACACCATTTTATGGAGAAGCTTTTACATGGCTGCCATATGTGGCTCACAAATGTCGCCAGGAGTGTTTTCTGATGTTCTCGCCAGGATTCGAACCCATGCATTCAGCGTTATAGCCGGACATGCTAACGTCTGTGCTACGGTGGTCTCCACTGAGCACTACCTTTGAAACACAAGAGGACCTATCCCGTGACAAGGTTGGGAACTGTCCCATTTCCCGTAGGGTATGGATATGGTAAAGAGTTATAATAAAATATGATGACGCATATATCTATGGTAATGGGTATCCAAAGTTCAATATGACCTAACTTATACATCAAACTTGATATTTGTTTCCGAGATTAACTAGTATAGGACGACACCTTGACCACTTTCACCTTCCCTCGGTCTGACCAAATAGTTCATTTAACCACATTGACGTTTGGGTTATTTTACATTTTTGTTGAAGTTTGGCTTTAACATACGATATTAAAGAAAAATTTCCCAATATCATTACCTAACGTAAGACAAACTTTTTGATGATTTGCAAAGATTCATCGCGTTGGTAGTTAATCATGCGATTAATATCACAACAAGGATGACATTTTAAACACCTTATAGCGTGTGCAGCTCACACTGAAAGCATAACAAATGTATAGCTTACACTTAAAAAAAATACAAAATTGCCCATGAACATTCCATTAGGGAACATGGACAAACTTCTCACATATCAAAGAGTGCTGTTTCAGCTCAATGATAATGGACCTCCTTTTTATAGCTGAGTCCGAACGGAGTGCCGCAGTGCGACACTTCTTTGGGGAGATGTTTAAAAAATTAAACCGTACCAACGAAAATATCATGAATTTTAGTTAGACACCTTTACAAAATGTCTTAAGTGGAGTTTCAGTGCAAGCCAAGTTAAAGTACGGTATTGTACTGGCAGTGAGTTATGTTGGGCCCCTCGACATCTTTCTGCAATTTGGCCCAGATCGGTCCGAATTTGGATATTGTTGCCATATAGACCGGTCTCTCGATTTAAGGTCATGGACCCATAAAAGACGCATTTATTGTCCGATTTCGCCAAAATTTGGGACAGTGACGTGCCCTTCGGCCATCTTTTTTCAATTTGGCCAGATCGTTCCAGATTTGAACATAACTGCCATATAAACCGATCTCCTGATTAGACTTCCCTAGCCTCTAGAGGGCGCAATTCCTATACGATTTGGTTGACATTATGCATGACGTGTTTCGTTATGACTTCCAACAACTGTGCTAATAATGGTTCAAATCGGTCTATAACCTCATATAGCTGTTATATAAGCCGATTTTGGGTTTTGACTTTTTAAGCCTCTAAATGGCGCAATTCTTATCCGATTTGGCCGAAATTTTGCATGAGGTGTTTTGGTATGACTTCCAACAACTGTGTAAAGTATAGTCTAAATCAGTCCTTAACCTGATATAGCCGCCATATAAACCGATCTCCCGATTAGACTTCTTAGCCTCTAGAGGGCGCAATTCTAATTCGATTTGGCTGAAATTTTGTACGTAGTGTTTTGGTAGCACTTCCAAAAACTTCGCCAAGCATGGTCTAAATCGGTTGATAACCTGATATAGCTGCCATATAAACCGATCTTGGGTCTTCACTTTTAGAGCTTCTAAAGGGCGCAATTCTTATCCGATTTGACTGAAATTTTGCATGTCTTGTTTCGTTATGACTTCCAACAACTGTGTCAAGTATGGTCTAAATTAGTCCATAACCTGATATAGCCGCCATATAAACCCATCTCCCGATTAGAATTCTTTAGCCTCTAGAGGGCGCAGTTCCTATCCGATTTGTCTGACAGTTTGCATGACGTGTTTCGTTATGACTTCCAACAACTGTGCGAAGAATGGTTTAAATCGGTCTATAACTTCATATAGCTGTTATATAAGCCGATTTTGGGCCTTGACTTCATGAGCTTCTAGAGGGCGCAATTCTTATCCGATTTGACTGAAATTTGGCACGTTGTGTTCTGGTACCACTTCCAACATCTGCGCCAAGTATGGTCAAAATCGGTTGACAACCAGATATAGCTGCCATATAAACCGATCTCGGGTCTTGACTTTTAGTGCTCTAGAGGGCGAAATTCTTATACGATTTGGCTAAAATTTTGTATGAAGTATTCTGGTATGACTCACAACAACTGTGCGAAGTATGATCTAATTCAGTCCATAACCTGATATAGACGCCATATAAACCGATCTCCCGATTAGACTTCTTTAGCCTCTAGAGGGCGCAATTCCTATACGATTTGACTGAGATTTTGCATGACGTGTTTGGTTATGACTTCCAACAACTATGCAAATAATATTTCAAATTGGTCTATAACCTCATATAGCTGCCATATAAATCGACCGACCGACCTTGGGTCTTGACTTTTAGTGCTTCTAGAGGGCGCAATTCTTGTCCGATTTGGCTGAAATTTTGCATGCAATGTTCTGGTATGACTTCCAACAACTGTGTGGAGTATGGTTTAAATCAGTTCATAACCTGATATAGCCGCCTTATAAACCGATCTCCCGATTAGAATTCTTTAGCCTCTAGGGGGCGCACTTTTTATCGAATATATTGGTTGCCCAAAAAGTAATTGCGGATTTTTCATAAAGTCGGCGTTGACAATTTTTTTCACAGCTTGTGACTCTGTAATTGCATTCTTGCTTCTGTCAGTTATCAGCTGTTATTTTAGCTTGCTTTAGAAAAAAACGTGTAAAAAAAGTATATTTGATTAAAGTTTATTCTAAGTTTTATTAAAAATGCATTTACTTTCTTTTAAAAAAATCCGCAATTTCTTTTTGGGCAATTTGCTAAGTTGAAATTTTGTTTAAATCGTTTTGGTATAATTACCAACATCTGTTCCAATGGTCTAAATCGGTATATAATACAGCCGCCATATAAACCGGTCTCCCGATTAGAGTCTTTAGCCTCAAGGGGGCGCCCTTCTTATCCAAAATAGTTGAAATTTTGCATTTGTCGTTTTTTTTCTATGACTTGTTTTATTCAGGTGGTTGCCGTAGCGCAGAGGTTAGCATGTCCGCTTATGGCGCTGAACGCCTGGGTTCGAATCCCGGCACGACCACCAGAAAATTTTTAAGCGGTAGTTATCCACTCCTAATGCTGGCGACTTTTGTGAGGTACTTTCCATGTAAAAATTTCTCCCCAAAGAGGTGTCGCTCTGCGGCAAGCCGTTAGGACTCGGCTATAAAAAGGAGGTCTATTATCATTGAGCTTAAAATTGAATCGGATTTTCATGTTACATTTTTCATTGCTCCGCGATGTTCCGTAAAAATATCAAAACAATAGAAGCATTTTAGTAGAAATTTAGGGGGGATGAGGTTGATGTGAGTCAACCTCATCTATTTCAGATGAAATTGTATCGATTGCAGGGCTACGTGTCGTTTTTCTGCTCCTATAACTCTTATCACATTGTTTGACAACAAATTTTCTCAGTGTACTATCATCAGCTTCTTAATATACCAAAACTAAAGAGAGAGAGTGGAAAATATCTAAACCACAGCCCCGGTTTTTGGATACCATCTTTCAGAAACAGAAAACATGAAAGTGAAAAATAACTGCCACATATTTAACATTTGAGTGAACTCTGCCTAGAGACTTTGGGGGGGAAAAAATTGCATGCTTATAACTATTAGTTAATGTCTAATTAGTTTCATGTCGCATTATCAGCTACGTCAATGTACCTACTTAAGGGGAAGTTTTCCATTGGCTTTTCTCTGGGGCACGTAACTTTGGAGTTTCTGGGGTTTAGTGCACAAACAAAAGAAAAAAAATCCCTGGTATATTTTATCTGTCAGCCACTACTACCACTAATGAGGAAGGTTTCTTTAATTTTTTGTTTTATGTAACAAAATCACTGGTGTTGGCTTTAGTAACTCTCCCCCTGTTTGGCAACGAAGAAATGATGCTGCATAATAATTTTTGATATTTGCAGATGTTGTTTCGTAGCCATGTTGCTGCTTCGTTAATAATCAATAAGTTACGCTAATGTGGTTAATGTTTTCTACGCTGTTCGTTGTTTCGCAAAAGTCTGTTTGCTTGTTTAAAAGATTTTACTTTTCCGATTAAAACAATGACGACGATGATCATGTAGACAACTGGAGTCTACATGAAAGAGATGCTATTTGCTTGGCTGCCTGATCAGACTTTCGTTTTTGTTTTATTACATTTTAAGTACACCAAAATAGCAGCTCAAGAAAGAGACCGTGCTATCCAAATACTCGACGAGTACATAGTATTTGACTTTATTTTCATAATGCACGACAAATGCGAATTAAAATTCAAGCCAGGAGTTTTTCACGTCTGCCATAGTTGCTACATTGAAGAAAACAAAAGCCAGGAGGAAGGTAGAAAGATTTCTTTGTTTTTTTTCTTCTTATATCTACAATGGAATACGTGTTGTGGCATGTGATTTTCGAATTTTTTCCTCTTTTTGCTTTATTTAGCTTGAAAATTATATCATATTTGATCAGTTCCGAGGAAAATAAAAATAGCATGGATTTATGGTGTTGCCATGTTTTGAGCAATAACCAAAAATTGCAAATTTTGCCCGTGAACATTCCACAGGGGCGAACTTCTCACATATCAATGAGTTTAGTTCCATTCAAGTTTAAGCTCAATGAAAAGGGAGGTTTTTATAGTTGAGTACGAAGGGCGTGCCGCAGTGCGACACCTCTTTGGAGAGAAGTTTTACATGGCATAGTACCTCATAAATGACGCGGATGATGTTATAATGCTTCTAAGGGGTAAGGATCCGAACGAGCTATGCAGAAGGTCCGAAAGGGTCTTGCATATGGCATATGACTGGGCTAGAACAAGAGGTCTCAATGTTAACCCAGAGAAGACTGAAATATGCCTGTTCATGAGGAAGACGAAGGTAGGTGAATTCAACGCACCGCGTCTCCTCAATAAAACGACTTCGATATCTGACAAGGTCAAAGGTCAAGGTGTGATCTTGGACAGGAAACTGAATTGGAAGTGTCAGGAGCGTATTGAGAAGGCTCACAGATGTTTGACACTATGTAGACGGGCCGTAAGCTCGGAATGGGGCCTCAATCCTAGGATAGTCCACTGGCTCTACAGGAGCGTGATTAGACCAATACTTACTTACGCCTCAATAGTTTGGTGGATTAGCTATGGAGAAAAAGTGCAACATAAGGATCATACAACAGGTTCAGAGATCATGTTGTCTTGGCATAGGAGGAGCGATGAGGACCACGCCCACTAGGGCACTGGAAACTATTCTAGATATCCGACCCATTAACATACAGATTAAGTGTGAGGCAGCCACTGCGGCTATGAGACTTAAGGCAAAGGGAGAATGGATTTAGCATGGGAGCAGCTCATACCATCGAGGTATAATCGAGGCGACGATAGGAAACCTGGAAGGAAGGGAAGAGGTTTCCGATCGGATACCTCAGATGAACCTTGAAGTCGAGTGCGACGCACTGTTACCAGCGGCGTAGTCTTCGATTGACGGTACCCTAGTATTGCCATCTGGAAGATCATGTTACACGGATAGATCAAAGCTAGAGGACAAAGTGGGCCTGGAGGTTTACATTGAAAACCCAGGGGCTGACATCTGCTTTAGACTGCCTGACCATAATACGGTCCTGCAGGCGAAGATCCGGGCGATCACGGAATGGGTGAAGTGTTGTGGTGCTAACGCGAGGACGTCGAGTGTGATCATCTTTACCGCCAGTAAAATTGCCATAAGGACAATAACAACCAGGACGGTAAGGTCACGAACAGTCTTGCAGTGTAAGAAGGAGATTAACACCTTCTCTAAGGATGGCAAAATCCGCATTGTTTGGGTGCCGGGCCATAACGGAGTAAGGGGGAATGAAAGGGCAGACGATTTGGAAGTGAAGACCAGAGGACTGCCGTCAATAAACTTGGTTAACCCGAAACCTTTCGGGTCGCCGCAGTCCGAGTTAAGGGAATGGGCGGTAGGACGGTCAAAAATCCTATGGGGGTATCCAGATCGTGAGAAAACGAAGCTATTACTGAAAGGAAGCAAAAAGGAGGTCAGTATAGCTATTGGTATCATGACGGGACACGAGCTCACTTATGTAAAATCGGTGCGGCAAGTGATAGTAGCATGTGTAGGGCATGCGGGGAAGATGATGAGACGATGGAGCATTTCCTTTGTCATTGTCCGGCTATCGCGTCCAACAGATACCGGTACTTATGTGGAGACACAATATCAGACATGAACCAACTTAGGGGAGTGGTATTGTAAACAATTAAGGATTTTGCAAGTAGCAGGAATTCCTAACTTAAAATTTTCTTTTTAGAGGTTACTTTATAGTTTTTAGAGCGCACAACAAGCCGATTACTGGCTTAGGTGTATGTCTATAGTGGCATGGGGCGGATCAATATCTGCACCCTCTTTTCAACCTAACCTAACCTCACAAATGATGCCAGCATTATGAGGGGAAAACCACCTGATGGTCTCGCCAAGATTCGAACCCAGGCGTTCAGCGTCATAGGCGGACATGCTAACCTCTGCGCTACGGTGGCCTTCAATAACCATATTTTCTAATTTAATGAAGAAGAAAATAGTCTTATTAATGAACTATGATACTTTTTGGAAGAAAAAGGAATTATTGGCTTTAATAATTCCTTATTCTCCTAAAAACATAGGTGGAATAATGAGTAAAAATTGACTGAAAATGGCGAGTTAAAAGTTTCTCTCCTTCAATCGGTCATCTCATAATAAAAGAAAAGAGAATTTTAGATATATGCTCAATCAACATTTTTAGGATAGTTCATTTAAGTTCATTTGAGTTGAAATTGTATTCCATTGATTGTCAAAATCCCAAATTACAAAAGCTAATCAACTTATATTTTTAATTGCAGAATGACAGCCCTCAAGGACTTCAGTTCAAGGATTTGGCCATCGTATTGTGGGATGGACTTAATAGGATATTCCTATGAATCTACCGACAAAACTTAAGGAAACAGGAAAGCGTTCGAATATATCAGGTAAGATTATTATTATTATTACTAGAAAAGCATTGACCAATATCACATATCCGTCATTATTGAACTTGCTACTATGGAAGGTTGGCCAAGTGCGGTCCCTAGGGGGGCTGCCACACACCCAAAATACTCCAAATGGATATATAGATCAATCGCTACAAAAAAGGACTTGAGTTAAAGGTTTGTGAAAGTAAAAAATGTATCCGATATCCAAGTAATTAGCGGCGCCTGCACCCACATCTCCACCCAAATCGGAGATATTTACCGACCATGGCAAAATATGGGGTTCAAATAGACGGTATTTGGGAGTAGAGCAGGAAATTGGCACCCATTTTGGGGACTAAGTCTCCCACCCCACCCGCAAAACATCCACCAAACAGGTTTTATTTAACGAACATGGCAATATGGGGCCGCCATAATAACCGTGGCACAGAGGTTATCATGTCCTTCTATGCTGCTGAACACCTAGATTCGAATCCTGGCGAGACCATCAGAAAAAAATTTCATCGGTGGTTTTGCCCTCCTCATGCTGGCAACATTTGTATACACATCACCTCCAAAGTACTGTTTCATTCGTTTTGTGTTATAGGCGCAATCTCTAGGATTAGGCATAGGATTGCCATAATCGTAAATTCATGAAATTTTAAAATAATTCTAAAATTTTCATAATATTTTCTGATTCTGTCAAAAAAAGTTTTTTTTTTGTCTTGGTTTACGATATTTTTGATGCATGCAGTATCCATCGGAAATGAATGCCAAAGACCTAAGAGTTTCCGACATGCCATTTATCTGACTAACGGACTAATTTTTTCGCCAAAAGAACTCCCAACTGAAATGATTACTGGGCGAATTTGCTCATGAAAGTCAGAATTTGTTTACTTTGGACTCTGTCCACTGTAGCGCAGAGCTTAGCATATTCGCCTATGACGCTGAACACCTGGATTCGATATTTCGGTGGTTTTCCTCTCCCAATGCTGGCAATATTTGTGAGGCACTATGCCATGTAAAAACTTCTCCCTAAAGAGCTTAGCTTGGCTTAAACTTGAATCAGACAGCACTTATTGATATGTAAGGAATTTGCCCCTGCTCCTTAATGATACGTTTTTTTTTGGCAAATTTGCGTTTGTAAGCACTGTCATAAAGTGCATGATTTTATGCATAACGTAGAAGAATCCTTCGATGCCCAAATATACACTCTGGCATCGTGAGTGCTGACTCACTGACCCAATCTTTCTACCAAAACCAGTTGTCTGACGACTTAGGGATATGCAAAAGGGTAATACAGCGCGCACCACAAGTGGTATTCTATGGTCTCTCCTATGAGTGACCATCATGAATGACCTACTACGGATCCTAACTGAAGGTGAATTTATACAAATCTGCTACTCGGAAGACGTTTTGATACTTCTGATGGGCAGAAATCCTAATCAGCTATCCAGAAAGGCTGAACGGTTCTTAGGGATAGCATGCGACTAGGTTAGATCTTAGATTCTTAACGTTAATGTTAATTTCTGTCTTTCCAGCCTTATCGCAAAGAATTAATTTACATGTCAACAGAGTCATGCCAACAGATTCCAGAGCCACTGGAATGCGCAAGCTCGTCTGCTCTACAATTCCCTAGGATATTACCCAGAACAAGTAAATTTTTAACTAGATCTGCGTCAGTCAATAAAGGCTTTTGCATTCAAAGATACGTTCTTCAGAGCTTTAATAACTGCTTGCTATGTCTGACGGGAGCAAAGTGGTACATTAATTGCTCTCAAATAGCGGATTATGCAATGTATTGTGTTGCCCAAAAAGTAATTGCGGATTTTTTAAAAGAAAGTAAATGCATTTTAAATAAAACTTAGAATGAACTTAAATCAAATATACTTTTTTACACTTTTTTTTCTAAAGCAAGCTTAAAGTAACAGCTGATAACTGGCAGAAGAAAGAATGCAATTAAAGAGTCACAAGCTGTGAAAAAATTTGTCAACGCCGACTATATGAAAAATCCGCAATTACTTTTTGGGCAACCCAATATGTGGCCGTAGCCGCTTCTTGACCGACGAGAATGTTTCCTTATCTTCAAGGCAGTGATCGCAGTATTTGTCTAGCCAAAATGTCCAGGCCCTTTAAGTGTAAAATAAAATCCAGGCCATCAGATGGCCTGAATACTACAAGAACTGCCTTTTTTCGCCCTTCTCAAACTATTGTATATGACGTTCAATTACCTGACCAGCAAAATGCCCAAATATTTTTCACTTTCCGTAAATGGAAAATGAAGAGACTTTGGAGCATTTTCTATGCATAGCCCGGCTTCACGGCTAACAGATACCGATACTTAGGTGGGGACACAAAACTAGACATGAACCATGAGCAATTAAAGATTTTTGTAAGTAGCAGGGAATTCCGTAGTATTTCCTGTTCCTAGTGGAACATGAATTTCTTATCGACATTAATAGGAAATTTTTCGACAATACATACCAATTCACGTCTTATTTAGATTTATGATGTGTAAGATTATTTACCTGAAACGAAATAATTTAAAATATTTTAAGTTAAAATTTTTGAAATTAAGTTTCCGCAATTTAGTTTTGGTATTAAGGACTAAGTACGAAAATGATTAAAAAAATTTTATTGCAATTGACAGGGGCACAACACATTCCAAAAATTAAAGGCAATTGGAAGTAGACTCCGATTCTGATATGAAATTGTAGTCTCAGAGGCCTGAGGGCCAGACCCAAAGGATGATATTTTATGAGTTATATTCTTTGCGATGGCGGTGCTACTTAATAATTGTGTCCAAAGTTCATCTTTACTACTACTAACTAAATTTTCCATGAACATTCCATTAACAAACAGGGGATAGTTATCAATGAATGCAGTCCGATTAAGGTTAAGCTCAATGATAAGGGGCCTCCTTTTTTATGCCGATTCGGAACGGAGTGCCGCATAGCGACATCACTTGGCAGAGAAGTTTTAACATGGCAGGATACCTTACAAATGTAGCCAGCTCTAGTAAATTTTGTTGATGTTCGCGCCGGTATATGAACCCAGGCGTTCGGCATCATAGGACATAATAACCTCTGCGCCACGACCTGACCTACGAGTTCATCTTTACTTTACTTTAATTGGCCATTAGGAAAAATTTGTTCTTCTAGCTGAATGTAGAGAATATGCCCAAGCGTCTCGATCTTCTGCGTTTGATATCCGATCTCGGACATCCAGTTTCGAGATGTCGCTCTCCATTTGGTCACTCCATCGAAGTTTTGGTCTTCCTCTTTTACGTATTCTCTTATGGTCGACTTCAAAAGTCTTCTTTACTGAAGCTTCTTCGTCCATTCTGGCAAACATGACCTAGCCAACACAACCGTAGAAATTTTATGCATATAGCTATGCTAACGTCGTCATACGGCTCGTGGCTCATAAGACTCCTAAATTCTCCATTAACACAGACTGGTCCATATATTTTACTAAGGATCTTTCTCTCAAATACTTCAAGTACCACCTTACCTGCCTCCGCAAGTACCCATGCTTCAGAGCCACACAATAGCATGGGTGGTAACAGTGTCTTGTAAAGTGCCATTTTCGCCTGTCGAGAGGTGGCTTTGCTCTTCAACTGCTTGCTCAATCCAAAGTAGCACCTCGTAGCCCCTACTTTCCTTCGTTTTATTTCAAACCTGGTGTTATTTGTTTCTGTTACGACGTTGCTGAGGTAGATAACGTTGCTTGCTATTTAAAAGTTGTAGTTCCCAACTTTTTCCATCCTCTTTATCTGCTCGGGTTTACAAAGCATTGTGGGAGTTGATAACATCCATTATGTCTAATCTTCATTTACCGCCAAACCCGTTGATTCTATTTCGATATATTCAAAGGCTGCAATTGTTTCTTCCGGTGACCTATCCATAATATCGATGTCGTCGGCATAGGTGAGTAGCAAATGTTATCTTGCAAGTAGTGTGCCATGCCTATTCACATCTGCTTCTCGTATTATCTTCTCCAGCAGGATATTAAAGATATCATACGATAGGCTGTCTCCTGGTCTGGAAACTAGTTTGGTATTGAATGGTACGGGGAGGTTCTTTCCTATTTTGACTGACGAGCGTGTACCACCAACCGTAATTCAAAGTCGTATCAGTTTTGCAGGACCAACAAACTCAGATATGACTTGAAATACCTTTGAACGAATAGTGTTGTCGAAGGCGGCATGATAGTTAACGAAAAGATGGTGGGTGTTGATTTGTTCTTCTTGGGTCTTTGCCAATATTTGGCGCAGTGTTCGACAACATTGGGGGATTCATTTTAAATCTTCTTCGTTTTTATACCCATCACCATAGAATGGGGGTATACTAATCTAGACATTCCGTTTGCAATAACTCGAAATATTCGTCTAAGACCCCATAAAGTATATAAATTCTAGATCGTCTCGACGTTAGGAGTCGATCTAGCCATGTCCATTTGTGCGCCTGTCTATCGAAAATAACGATAGCGTCCGAACGCGTAAAGCTAGCCGCTTGAAATTTTCCTCAGATACTAAATATTGAAGTAGGTCGTTGGGGATTGCAAATGGGTTATGGCGGTTCAGATTTAGATATAGCTCTCATATAAACGGATCTCCCGATTTGACTTCTTGAGCCCTAACAAGCTGCAATTTTTGTCCGATTTGGTTGAAATTTAGCATGTAGTGTTCTGTTAGGACTTCTAACAACCGTGTCAAGTTCGGTCCGAATCGGTCTATAACCTGACATAGCTCCCATATAAACCGCTCTCCCCATTTGACTTCTTGAGCCCTAACAAGGTGCAATTTTTGTCCGATTTGGTTGAAATTTAGCATGTAGTGTTCTGTTAGGACTTCTAACAACTGTGCTTAGTACGGTCCAAATCGGTCTATAACCTGATATAGCTCCCATATAAACCGATCTCCCGATTTGACTTCTTGAGCCCTTACATGCCGCAACTTTTGTCCGATTTGGCTTAAATTGAGCATGGTCGAATTTAGCACGCTATTATTTTTTTTTTTTTTTTCTCTAGTGGCTACTTCATTCATATATTAGTAGGTGTGAGTGGTGAACTATAACTAGAAGTGAATAAAATATCATCAAATTAAATTAAGTTATTGTTTATTTGAAAGTAAAAAGTTTCACTAAAAATAGCTTTTCATTGAAAATGTAGAAAAAAAAACTCTTGTCTCAAACGACAACCTCCAAGGCACGTTTGCCCTAATTTTGTAAAAAAAAAAACGAAATAAAAAGCACTTTAATTTCCAGAAAAAATCACAGACTTTGATTTTTTTTTTTGAAAATGCAGAAGAAACATTTAAACCACTACAATGAACATCAGAGTTCATGCTGCTGCTGCTGTTGCTGCAGAAAAACTGTTTCAATTTGAAAGCAAAATTAAATTCATCAATTGCTATTTCGGTAGCAATTTGCAGTGAGCACCAAGCAATTGATTTGTCTACTGTTCGGCTTGGGAAAATGAAGGCGAAAATAAACAAAAATCACAAAACAGTCGAATAGGTGGATGTTTGAAAAATAGAGTTTCTTTGTATTCATTTGTGGCTGAAGTGACTTGATGAGATGGCTTGGCCTGCTTTTAAGTGCTCTAATGAAAAATCTCTCACACACTCAACTGTGTTACGTCAAAACTCATTGAAACAAAAGACTTAAGACACATGAGAGGGTTGGTTGTTCGTGCTTTATTAGGGTGATGCCGAAGTAATCACTCTTTCTTTCAAACTCCCTGTTGCTATAGAGATCTATCTCCATTTCTTTTCAGCTAGATGGCTGGCAAACAAAGGCACTGTAATGGAGATAATTTCAAACCTCTACAATTTCGTTAAACTTATTTTTTTTTTGTTGTGGCAATGTGCACTGAGAAGAAAAACAAAAAACAATGGCCATAAGAAGCAAAAAATTCAAAAAGGAAAAAAAATGCATAATGAAAATTCATGGCATCAGGAAATCATGAAAAATAAAAGTATCATTTATTTGCAAAGATCTAGCAACTGCTAGTGCTAGGCAAACCTGGCATAATAGTCTTTGCACCAATAGCGACAGCATTGGCATCCATATGAAAGAAAAACTCAACTCGAAAACATGTTTTAATTAAATTAACAAGATAATGGGGTGAGGATAAAATGCTGCTGCATGTTTAACCAATCGACAGGAAGAAAGGGAAAATAATTTATTTCAATTGATTTCTTTTCCTTCATATTTTTTTCCTTTGGTTTTGTTTTGTTCAAAAACCAATTTCGACTGTATTTCCATTGTCTTTCGGCTATATTTTTTTCTTTTGTATTTTTTGCTTGTGAAAATTGTTTAGTGAAGTCACACCAGAAAACATGAAATCTGAGGAGTTCAAATTGCTGCAATATAGCGTGGTTGATAAGAGTATCATAAGGATTTTGGAAAATAAGAATTTCAGAAAATTTTAAAAGATGTAGCTGAAAAAAAGCGATTTAAGGTTATCAAAGGAATTGTAGACATATTGATACCCATTTCCCAAATAATGAGAAAGGGGTATCAATATGATAGCCAGGCAGCCATTAAATCCCTGGAGAAAGTATTTCTGAACACAAAAACCGCCCTCGACTGTCGCAGATCTCTCAATGAGATGGCTGAACAGTTCAAAATTCACCTGCTCTGGATGCCGGACCACAGAGATATCCCACGGGACTGTAAAGCGGACGATCTTGCGAGACTAGGAACTACCCTAGACATTTCAGTGATATTGGAGTCTGTGGGTATGCCTCTAGCGACATGTAAGCTAAGCTTTCAGGACTAGGCCCGAAAGACAACGAGTGATAGATGGTCGCAAAGAGGGGGCTGTGAGCATTCCCAAACTATGTAGCCTAATCTAGACTTGAAGAGGTCTAGTGCTTTGCTGTCTTTGGCTAGCACAGACGTCTCAGTCATTGTGTCCGTCATGACAGTTCACTGTCTATTTTTGCAGAAGCTGTGAGGACATCGAATAAGAAGAGACTACGAACACCTTCTGTGTGCGTGTCCTGCATCAGCAGTCGGAAGAGGATCCACTTTAAGTTCTCATTTGAAAACCTGTCTGATTTAGCGGATGTGAACATTCGCAAGTTGTTGGGCTTTTTAAAGTCATCTGGATGATTCAACGGTAGGAACTAGAATGGCAATCAGGGTCACCTGGTTATCCCAAACTTTAAAAAATCCTAAAATTATTTTCAGTCCGTCCGTCTCTCTCTTGTTATATCTTTAAAAACGTTGCTATTGAGAATATTCGCGATTTAGCCTGTCCGTAAACTCATAAGGACTTTCTTGGTATTCTTAATAGTTGTAGTCCATTGTGATATTACAATAGCGACAGATGAGACCTTTGGTGACAATCACACCCACAAACCCGCGCTGGTAATCTGAGCACGCCACCAACTCGGCTATCGGGGTGACCTAGTAATCCCCAAACTAAGAAAATCCTGACCTTCTTTCCGTCTGTCTGTTGTTATATCTTTAAAAACTAAGTATCGAGAATATTCGCGATCTAGCCTTGTCCGTCCGTCTGTCCTCATAAAGTCATAACCACTTTCTTGGAATTTTTATTATTTTTAGTCCACTGTGATATTACAATAGCGACAGATGAGACCTTTGGTGAGAATCATACCCGCAAACCCGCGCTGGTAATCCGAGCGCGCCACCAACTCAGCTATCGGGGTGACCTAGCAATCCTAACTCTAAAAAATTCTGCCATTATTGTCAACACATCCGTTCGTCCGTCTATCTGTTGTTATAGCTTTAAAAACGTAAAAACTTCTACATTTTGCCCATGAACATTCCACTACGGAATAGGGGCAAACTTCTCACATATCAATGAGTGCAGTCCGATTAAAGTTTTTAGCTCAATGATAAAGGACCTCCTTTTTATAGCCGAGTCCAAACGGCGTGCGGCAGTGCGACACATATTTGGAAAGAATTTCTATATGGCGTAGTATCTCACCAATGTTGCCAGCGTTAAGAGGGGAGAACCACCATTTTCTGATGGTTTCGCAAGGATTCGATTCCTGGCGTTCAGCCATGGGTTCGAATCCTTGTATTGATAATATTCGCGATTTGGCCTTGTCCGTCCGTCTTTCCGTAAACTCAAAAACTCTTTCTTGGCGCACTAGGTTTGGCCGGGCCGAATTTTGGCAACCACCACCATGGATTCTACTAAAAATTTATACAAACTAAATGGGAGCTATATGAGGTTATATGGGAGCTATGTGAGGTTATATGAGCGAGCTTAATGGGAGGAAGCCACCATATCGCACAGATTAGCATGTCCGCCTTTGACGCTGAATGCCTGGGTGGAATCCTGGCGAGAACATCATGAAACGCTGGCGACATTTGGGAGGTACCGTACCATTTGGTATGGCAGCCATGTAAAAACTTCCTCACAAAGAGGTGTCGCACTGGGATACGCTGTTCGAACTCGTCTATAAAAAGTAGGCCCCTTATCATTGAGCTTAAAAAACTTGAATCGGATAGCACTCATTGATATGTGATCGTTTCATAATGTTTCCATGTTTCATAATCGAATGTTCATGGGAAAATTAACATGGCTTCCAGGGGCTCAAGAAGTCAAATCGGGAGATCGATTTATATGGAAGCTATTCCAGGTTATAGACCGATTTGGACCGTTATTGACACAGTTGTTGGAAGTCGCAATAGAACACTATCTGCGAAATTTTAGCCAAATCGGATAAAAATTGCGGCTTCCAGGGGCTCAAGAAGTCAAATCTGGAGATCGATTTATATGGAAGCTATATCAGATTACAGACCTATTTCGACCGTACTTGGCACAGTTATAGGAAGTCGTAACGGATCACTATCTGCAAAATTTCTGCCAAATCAGACGAAAACTGTAGCTTCCAGGGGCTCAAGAAGTCAAATCGGGAGATCGGTTTATACGGGAGCTATATCAGGTTATATACCGATTTGGACCATACTTGACAAAGTTGCTGGAAGTATTAACAGAACACTATGTGCAAAATTTCAGTCAAATCGGACAAAGATTGCGGCTTGTAAGGACTGCAGAGATCGGTTTATATGGGAGCTATATCCAAATCTGAAACGATATGACCTAGTTGCATTCCTCAACGTCCTACATCGATAGTAAATATCTGTGCAAAATCTCAAGCTGCTAGCTGTACGTGTTCGAACGCTGTTGTGAGTTCAACAGACGGACGGACGGACGGTCATGGCTAGATCGACTCATAATGTCAAGAAGATCAAGAATATCTATACTTTATGGGGTCTTAGATCAATATTTCGAGGCGATAGAAACGAAATGACTAGCTTAGTATACCCCTATCCTATGGTGGTGGGTATAAAAAAAATCTACGCCTCTGTCAAATTGTTGAACCTTTACACCAAAGTCCATAAATAAACAATTGAAATTGATTTCCTTTGACTTGTCTATGAAAAAAAAAATCATACAAATTAGACAACAACTTTTCGATGGAGTACTTACCATAGCTTGCAAATCAGAGAAACTCATGATTTGAAAAACTCCAGAAAAAAAAAACAAAAAATTTGAATTTAAAGTTTTCACAATTACCCCAAGCAGACATCTACATTTAAATTGTTAAACTGCAGAAAAAGAAGCAAAAAAAAAAACACAAAACAAAAATATCTACAAAAAAAGAGCTTCGCTTCAAAAATTTGCATAAAACAAAAATTCAACTGTTTCTTGTTGTTTCCCAGTTTGTTTTTTTTTTTTTGTTTCTCTTCTTTTCAAATACATTAACAACGGGGGTATTTTTGTTTAACAACATTTGTGCTAAACAGCAATGGCAATAGCAGGCAGAGTAACATCATGGTCCTCATCACAGCCACAGTCAAAACCATCATCGTCTTACTGACAAGAAAATCGACATTGTTAACAATAACATCATCAAATGTAGTTCATCATAGTCACAACTTTAGCCAAATTTCTGTTACAACGATTTTTTTTCTCTGTCTGTTTGCTGTTTGCTGCTGTCTGCAATGAAAGCGAAATTTTCATTTTAAAATGAAAAGTAATTTCCATTCTGTATGTTGAAATTTGTATAAGGCTTGGCTTTACCAGTGGATGCTCACATTGCTGCGATTTGTTTTGTTTTAGTGCCACCATAGAAACCTCGAATGGTAGTTCGGCAATTGCATGCTGCCGCCTTGTTGTGTTTCTCAATTGCACTGCAGAATGACAAGCTCTGGGAGTCGTGAAGTTTTATAATGATCAACAGTTACACTTAACTAACAAACATTTGTCATTTAATTGACCTTTTTTCTGCTTCTAAATAAAATGGAAAATGTCTTTGTTACCCTTAAGGTAGTATGTGCATGTATGTGTGTGTGTGTGTGCATTCAAACAAAAGACTTAAGACACAAACTTGCAAATTGTTTGGGATTGTAAATATTTCGAAAACGAGGGTGTTCTAGACTTGAAAAGAAGTTTGTCGTTGAAAACTTGAAACCCCAAGTATAATGAACCCAACAGAAAAATTGGAGGCCACCGTAGCGCAGAGGTTATCATGGCCGCTTATGACGTTGAACTCTTGGGTTCGAATCCGGGCGAGAACATATGAAAAAATGCTCAGCGGTGGCAATTTTCTCCTAATGTTCGCGAAATTTATGAGGCACTTTGTCATGTAAAAAGGCCTTTATGGAGCTTGAAGGCCTTTTATGGAGCTTGAAACTTAAAACGGACAGCACTCAGTGATATGTGAGAAGTGTAGCCTTGTTCCTTAATGTAATTTTTATGGGCAAATTTGCATTTTTTTCATAAAAATTTCATTGCAATTTCAGTCTAAAGATAAAATTCCAATTAAATTTTGTTTTGAGAGAAAAAAATTAGAATTTTGTCCTTAGAGAATTTTTTTCTTTTTTTGAAATTTTAACCTTAGTGGAAATTTCACTGAAATTTTGTCTTTAGAAACAATTCCAGTGAAATTTTGTCTCTAGAAGAAATTTCATTGAAATTTTGTCTTTAGAGAAAATTTTATAAGAATTTCGACTTGAGAGAAAAATTTACAAAAATTTTGTCTTAAGAGAAAATTTCATAGAAAATTGGTCTTAAGAGAAGATCTCGTAAAAAATTTGTCTCTAGAGAAAATTTTTCGTTTGAGAAAATTTCATAGAAAATTTTTTTTTAGAGAAAATTTAATAAAAAGTTTGTTTTTAGAGAAAAATTATAAAAATTTCATAGGAGAAAAATTCATAAAATTTTTTCCTTAAAGAAAATTTCATAAAATTTTTTTCTTTAGAGAAAATTTCAATTTTGTTTAAAACTCCGCGCTCCTTAATCATTTGCGTTCTCTGTCCCTAAGCTGGTTCAGAGCTGGTGTCGTATCCCCAACGCAAGGGCCGGAGTGTGTTAACTGCAAAAACCGGGTATTGACATAGAAAATGGTCGATATTTCATTATCTTCTCGATATGCTCTAGTCATTCCATAATTGTCTGCTTATGCCATATGGAAGTGGATCGTCGTCCAACCGACCGTTTCACAAATCCACAGTGTTACATGCGCATTCGTCGTTAACGCCTTTTAACGCATTCACCACTTTTACAGATGCCAGTCTTCTGTCATTTATGGTGTAGTCGTTTCTCCTTTTGTTTCTCCGTAGTCCTTAATGGCCCGGTACCAAAACGATGCGATTTGTGGCATCTTCGGATAAGGCTTAAATCTCATTCATACACTCCAGGACCGTCCGTGATCTTTCCGTCCTGATCATACTCGACGTCATCGTGTTAGCACCATACCAACTCACACATTCCGTGACTTCCCCGATCTTCGCCTTCAGAACCATAGTATAGACACGCAATTGGAAACAAGATCTCAGTCCCTAGGTTCTCAATGTAGGCCCCCAGGTCCACTCTGTCCTCTAGCTTTGATTTATCTGTGTAGAATAAACTCCCAGAGTTCCGTCAATTCAAGACTATGCCGCCGGCGCTCGACCTCATGTGACGTCTCAGTTATCAGCTCAGTAATCTCTTTCAATTTATACAGGTTTTCTATCTTCGACTCGTTTGGCCGCCGACCTGCTTTGACATTCTTTTCATTCTCGCATCGTCTTCAGTCACATAGCCGCTGTGGCTGCCTCCAACTTTATCTTAACGTCAATGAGCCGGATATCTAGAATAGTTTCAAGACCCAGTAGGAGTGGTCCCGCTTATCCTAAGACATGTTCTCTGAACCTGTTGTTATGTCCTTATGTAGCGTTTTTTCTACGTCGACTCCACCAAACCACTGAGACGCAATTTCGTATTGTTTTACTCATGCTTCTGTAAAGCCAATGGGCTTTCCTCGAATTCTGGTCCTATTTCGAGCCTGCGACCCGTCTACATAGTGCCCAAAATCTTGCAGCCTTCACAGTGCCAGTGTGTCTCAGTGTGTCACTTCCAGTTCAGTTTCCTTTCCAAAATCACTCCGAAGTATATGACCTTGAAATCGTTTTGTAGCAGAAACGTGGCGCCTCACATTGGCCACCTTCGTCTTCCTCGAAAATAGACAGATCTCAGTATTCACAGGGTGTATGTTCAGACCCTTAGGTCTCGCTTAAGACGCCTCTGCAAGATGCCTTCGGTCCTGCAAATGCAAATTTTCCCCATGAACATTCCACTAAGAAACAGGGGCAAACTTCTCACCTATCAATGAGTGCAGTCCGACATAAGATTTAAGCTCAATGATAAGGGGCCTCCGTTTTATAGCCGAGTCCAAACGGCGTGCCGCAGTGCGATACCACTTTGGAGAGAAGTTTTACATGGCATAGTACCTCACAAATGTTGCCAGCATTAGGAGGTGAAAGCCACCGCTGAAATTTTTTCTTCTATTTTGTGTACATTCTCGTGCAGGGGATCTCCAAGAACCTTCTCTTGACTTAGGCATGCTACTTTTATTTTAGTAATACTTTTTATCCCATCCAGTAGCCTACTTTTAACCGCTTCATGTATTTGAGTGGAAAGCAGGTAAGGCTTCTAGGTCTGTAGGTCTTTGGATTTTGGTCGAAATCAGTTCAGATTGACATAGCACACCTCAGGCCCATAGCCAGGATTTCATTTCGAGGAGGGAACCCATCTCATGTGGCTCCAAATCGATTTTTTTTTTGAAATTTAGAAATTTGAATTTTTACGCTTCATGGATTTGAGTGGAAAGCTGGTAAGGCTTATAGGTCTGTAGGCCTTTGGATTTTGGTCGAAATCAATTCAGATTGACATAGCACACCTCAGGCCCATAGCCAGGATTTCATTTCGAGGAGGGGCCCAACTCACTCACTCTGGCTCCAAATTTTTTTTTTTTTAATTTAGCCTTAGAAAACATCATTTAAGGAGGGGGGGGGGGGCGGTTGGGGGTCTGTCTTCCATAACTGACGTAGCCAGTTTGGGGGCAAATGGAACACAGGCCCCCAAAAGAAATCCTAGCTACGGTCCTGGCCTTAGTATAAATGTTCGGTCATGTTTTTACTTATCCTTTCCAAATTAGACACATATCACTTATAATTTTATAATTTTTGTTAATCAGATTAAGACATAGCTCCCATATATTCGTATCGGTCTTTGGGCTTATGAAGCTGAAGTAAAGGGTGATTTTTTAAGAGCTATAGCAAAATTTTTCAAAAAAAAAAAACCACATAAAATTCAGAAAATGCATGAAATCTTGATTTGAATCCATAGTACGGTCTATTAAATTTAGTTTTTGAAGATAATTTCATGCAAATGTTGACCGTGACTGCGCCTCAAATGGTCCAACCGCTTACTCCAATTTTGGCATAACGAATAAATACTTCAATGTTGTCTTCCAATGCGTCAATTGAAGCAGGGTTGTCTGTATACACATGAGCTTTGACATAGCCCCACAAAAAATAGTCTAAAGGCGTTAAATCGCACGATCTAGGCGGCCAATTGACCAGTTTCGAACGTGAAATAAAATGTTCACCAAACTGGCATATGACACCATCTTGTTGAAACCACATGTTATGCAAGTCAAGCTCTTGCATTTTGGACGACAAAAAATTTGGATATCATCTCACGGTAGTGATCACAATTCACAGCATTATCTATGAAGAAGTACGGTCCAATGATGCCGCCAGCCCATAAACCCCACCAAACTGTGACTTTTTCTGGATGCATTGGTAGCTCTTGCAATGCTTCTGGCTGATCGTCACTCCAAAATCGACAATTTTGCTTATTAACGTACCCATTGAGCCAAAAATAAGCTTCGTCGCTGAACACAATGAACGCGCGATCAACTTTCTTAACAGAGCTTGCATTTTGATAATAAAATTCAATCATTTGCAGACGTTGTTCGTTTGTAAAACGATTCATGGTTAAATTATAGACCAAACTGAAGATGTTTGACAGTGAAACAAAACACGAAACGTATGTGAGCTGTTTAAACCAGTGTTGCCAAAAAGATAATAGCTAAAAAATCACCCTTTGTAACAATTTTGCAGTGCCAAGGTATTAAATTTTGCAGAAATTACGTACGGATTGATTTACTGGGTTGCCCAAAAAGTAATTGCGGATTTTTCATATAGTCGGTGTAGACAAATTTTTTCACAGCTTGTGACTCTGTAATTTCATTCTTTCTTCTGTCAGTTATCAGCTGTTACTTTTAGCTTGCTTTAGAAAAAAAGTGTAAAAAAAGTATATTTAATTAAAGTTCATTCTAAGTTTTATCAAAAATGCATTTACTTTCTTTTAAAAAATCCGCAATTACTTTTTGGGCAACCCAATAGTACGGATTGATTTATTACCCATCCGGACACCTATATAGCGTCCATATAATGATATCTTCCAATTTATACTCGTTGTTTTATTCGTGGTCAATTTACAGCCTCCGACCTTTGTCTTGCCTTACTTGTTATTCGTGAATACTGATTTTTACAGGTGTCTTCCGTAAAATCAACATGTATTTATGTTCACTGTGATGGAGGGTATCGCATTATAAAATTTGTATATACATTAGCCATTGTACGATAATTTCTTCAAATTTGTCTTTCATTTATTCCCTATGATTTTTTTTTTTTTAATTTCTTTGGAATTTTAAAACATTATGGTAAAATTCGCCATAGCTTAAAAATCAAAGGAATTACGTTTATGTTTCTTAATCAGTCAGCATAAAAAGGAATTTTTTCACATCTTTAAAAACAAATTTACCTCTGCTGCTGCTGCTCTCTGTTCATGAAGTTTTCCTCCGGTCAGGCATAACTACATACTACATGCTAGTTGGTACGTGTTTTAGGACAATGAGTGGTAAATATCTACGCTAATAAAACACAAAATGGCTAATTGCAAGTGACAACTTTGTCGCACGTAATTACAATTGCTGTTTATGTATGATTGTCTGTCCACAGGCACGTCCGTCCGTTCATCCTTCTGTGTGCCAAGAGTCCAGTGGTCTATGCGAATGCCTAAGACTGCACTAACAGCTAGGCGGTAAGCGGCAGCCACTCCAACAGTTGGGGAGATGGACAACAACAGCAACGAAATATTTTGAGCTAACATTTTCCTTTTGTTTTCCAAAAGGTGTTGACATGCATACTTTTGCACATATATGTAGCGTATGGCTACTACGAGTTTTCCAGAGGTGGCTAGGCAAACACACTATGTGATCAAAAACGCGCACACACACACATCGATAACAGTTTGGTGCATTATCTTCTCGGTTAAGGTTGATTGTGTATATATATTTATCCAGTGTTATTTAGCCGCTTTAGTTTTCTTTGTTGCAGTTTTTTTCTTCAATTTTGCCTCGGTCTTTTGTTAGCATTTGCTCACGTCTCTTGATAAACAAACATGGTTACTGACTATTTGTGCGAGTGTGTGTGTGTGTGTGTGTGTCGGTACATTCGGCTTAAATTCGTTTAAATGGTCATCATGAGTCCATGAGTACATGGAGACTCGGAGTATATGCCTTCAACACTTTGCTATTGACAGATATAGACTTCTTGCAATGATTTTAATTAAAAAATAAAATTACGGCACAAAGAATTTATTTCATTTAATTTGTTGTATACGATTTACATTTTAATTGAAAATCCCCCAATAAGACAACAAAGAAAGCGAAGTGTGGCCCCCTGTACCGTATATGAGATTGGTTGCCTATACTATATATGTATACACATATATATGTGTACGACGTACTCACACTCACGCTAACGCCCAGGGCGATCATGATACCATAACGGAAACTTGATGGCTTTGATGTTGGCCATATTAAAGATTTATGACAGATGTTATAGTTTGTGAGTGAGCAAGCAGCACATGGCATTAGATTTGAGCAGTGGTTGAAAATTGTGTCAATTCAATTATAGCAAAGGGGTTAAATCAAAAGACTTAAGACACAAACATGAATGATAAACTAAAGTTGCACTATTCCAATATGTTTGTTAGAAATTAAAACAAAAGACTTAAGAAACAAGCACATAAAATAATATGAAATTATATACAACTAGCTGAATAGGGCCCGCTCCGCTGCGCTTTCTCTCTCTCTCTCTCTTTGAGCCCTATACTGGCACGGTCAAGTCCGGTTTGGGGGTAATGGTACGGCCTTCCAGATATTTCGCCCCAATGGGGATATCATATAGGTGGTCTACTCCCAAAATATCTTTTGAGAACCTTATACCGACTATGGTCGGTAAATAAGACCGGTATGGGGGTATATTTAGTGGGGAGGTGGACCGTTATATATCACATACGCTCTATAGTCTCAAATACCTTTAATTTGAGCCCCATATTATCATTATTGGTTTGTATTTCCATTTAGCGAGCTTTGAAGGGGGAACGCCCCCCCCTAGGTATCCTACCCTAAATAAGGATATCAAATTTCTGTCCACTCATCTCCGTGATCTGGAGTTTTTGAAAATAAGGTAAAGGGGGATTCCGCCCAGGGAGGCCACCGTAGCGCAGAGGTTAGCATGTCCGCCTATGACGCTGAACGCCTGGGTTCAAATCCCGGCGAAAAAAATTTCAGCGGTGATTTTCCCCTCCAGATGCTGGCAACATTTGTGAGGTACTATGGCATGTAAAACTTCTCTCCAATAGAGGTGTCACCCTGCGGCACGCCGTTTGGACTCGGCTATAAAATGGAGGCCCCTTATCATTGAGCTTAAACTTGAATCGGACTGCACTCATTGATATGTGAGAAGTTTGCTCCTGTTCCTAAGTGGAATGTTCATGGGCAAAATTTGCATTTGCATTTTTGGAGTCCGCCCATTACAGTTTCCATGTTAGATTGGAGTAGCCAAACCCTTTGTGATGTCAGATTCATACTCTACTCGCAAAAATCATATTTGAGCTAAAAATTCCTACAGTCGATATATATGTGTGGTTTAGGGGGAGTTAAGGTGACGCGTCCCTGTAACACTTGGCCATAAAACAGATATCAGATTTGAACCCCTTATTGTCATTATTCACAAATATGTTCACTTTAAGGGGTACCTAGAGTGGGGCGGCCACCCACGTACACAACCCTGAAAAAATATCAGCATCTTGCTCTACTCTCAAATTTCTTTTATTTGAGCCACAATAGTCATTGGTTTAGAGGGAGTTCATGGGGTGAGACAACCCCCAAACAATTGGCCTCAAAATTGGATATCAAATTCGTTTTCTAGTATCGAATACCTATTATTTATTGTCATAGTAGGTATTGGAGGCCACCGTAGCGCAGAGGTTAGTATGTCCGCCTATGATGCTGAACGCCTGGGTTCGAATCCAGGCGAGATCATCAGAAAAAATTTTCAGCGGTGGTTTTCCCCTCCTAATGGTGGCAACATTTGTGAGGTACTAATGCCATATAAAACTTTTCTCCAAGGAGGTGTCCCACTGCGGCACGCCGTTCGGACTCGGCTATAAAAAAGGAGGCCCCTTATCATTGAGCTTAAACTTGAGTCGGACTGCACTCATTGATATGTAAGAAGTTTGCCCCAGTTCCTTAGTGGAATATTCATGGGGAAAATTTGTAATTTGGCAAACATGGCTGGTTTGAGTTCAGGGGCAGACCCTGATATAATATCAGCATCGTGCTAGAGTACAATTTTGTTTGGCCCTGTAATGTCAAGCATTTTGAAGGTGTGTCTATCAAGATGTTCAGGGCAATTATTTTTATACCCACCATCGTAGGATAGGGGGTATATTCATTAGTTCTTCCGTTTGAAACACATCGAAATATCAATGTCCGACACTTCAAAGTATATATATTTCTGATCGTCGTAAAATTCTAAGACGATTTAATGATGTCCGTGTGTCTGTCCGTCTGTTGTAATCACTATAGAGCCTTCAAAAATTGAGATATTGAGCTGAAAATTGGCACAGGTACGTCTTTTTGATGCACGCTGTTTAAGTTCTTGAACGGGCCAAATCGGATCATATTTGTATATAGCTACTATATAGACGATATTTCTGATCGTCGTAAAATTCTAAGACGATTTAACGATGTCCGTGTGTCTGCCCGTCTGTTCGTCCGTCTGTTGTTGTCTGGGCCAAATCGGATCATATTTGTATATAGCTGCCATATAGACCGATTTTCTGATAAAGGGTCTAATGCCCATAAAAACTTTGATTTTCATCCGATTTTGGTGAAATTCGAAACAGTGAGTGGTTTAAGGCTTCCCGACAACTGACCCAAATATGGTTCAGATTGGACTATATTTAAATATAGCTGCCATATAGACCGATCTCCCGATAAAGGGTCTGAAGCCCATATTTAGATATAGCTGCCTATAGACCGATCTCCGACCTTTATTTTTTAACCGATTTTGCTAAAATTTGAAACAGTGAGTTATTTTTAGCCTCCTGACACTCGACCCAAATATGGTTCAGATCGGACTATATTTATTGGGTTGCCCAAAAAGTAATTGCGGATTTTTCATATAGTCGGCGTTGACAAATTTTTTCACAGCTTGTGACTCTGTAATTGCTTTCTTTCTTCTGTCAGTTATCAGCTGTTACTTTTAGCTTGCTTTAGAAAATAATTGTAAAAAAGTATATTTGATTAAAGTTCATTCTAAGTTTTATTAAAAATGCATTTACTTTTTTTAAAAAAATCCGCAATTACTTTTTGGGCAACCATAGATATAGCTGCCATAAAGACCGATTTGCCGATAAGGGGACTGAAGCCCATAAAAGCTTTATTTATTACCCGATTTCACTGAAATTTTAGACATTGAGTTTTTCTAAGCCTCAGTATATCCGACCTTAATATGCTTCAGATCGGTTTATATTTGGATATATCTGCCAAAAAGACCAATATTTAGTTCTACAAAATTGAATAGTGACACATATATTAGACCACTCAATGTCCATGCCGAACTTGGGTCCTTAAGTTATCCAATTTTCACCGGATTGTGACGAAATGGGGTTTACATACATACTCGTGATGGTGGGTATACAAAGTTCGGCCCGGCTGAACGTAATGCCATTTTACTTGTTTTTTTTGGTTATCTACATTCAAAATCATATTTCAAAGCTACCACTTGGGATACCACATTTTTAAAGATCTATAGGTCCTCCTGTGTCTATCCCAATTTGAGGGTAAAAAGTGAGGCCTCTCTACTACTAAAGACCTTTTATTGCTATCCTATTTTATCCTGATCGGCCTTCATAGGGTATTTTTATTTCTTTTTTTTTTTTGGGAGGGGGGGGGGGGGGGTATAGCAATGGGTTAAGCACTTTGACACATCCTTTCATTTGAGTACTGTATAATCTCGGTCGCCCTACATGACAGTTTGGTGTTGTTTTTTATTGCGAAGAGAGGGTCGCTCCCCCCGACGGTAAGACCCAAAAGACAATTGATTTCAGTCCTTTATTGTCGCGATTTACATGTCCTGCTGAACGGCAACATTAGATTCGAACTCCACCGACATAGACCTTTCTTTTAATTCACATACTATTTCGATCGAACTACACGTCCTATTGAAGGGAATTTAGTGTGTGGGGCGGTCCTAGACTCTATCCCAAATATGTATACCAGATTCGTAGTCAACTCCCAAAGACCAAAGAGCCATTTTTGACGTTGGATATTCATGACCGTTTAAGGTGTTTTGGGGTTGATGAGGCCCCGAAGACACCTTGGACCAAATTCTTATAACAAATGTATACTCAACTTCCAAACACCTTTCATTTGATATCCATATTGTCCGAATTGGTAAATATGCCCTGCGGGGGAGGGTGGTAAGGCCTCTCAGACACCTAGGAATAAATTGTTATGTCACATTTGTACTCTACTTTTAAATACCTTTCATTTGATACCCATATTGCCCAAAGCGGTGAAAGAGTCCTGTTGTGGGTTTTTTTTTTTTTTTGGGGTGGGGGACCATCCCAAACACTTTGGGCAAAATTTGTATTCCAAGTTCGTATTCGACTCTTAAATACCTTTCATTTGATACCCATATTGTCCCAAATGGTAAACATGTCCGTCTGGGTGGGTTTTGGCATGGGGCATCCTCCCAAGGCTTTTTTAGGCCCAAAATGTTATACCAATTTCGTGTTTTTGGGGTCCTATAAGGTGGCATACAAATATTCGCTTAAATCGTTGCACGCATCTCCGAGATCTGGCGTTTTTGAAAATTGGGGTATGGGGGAGCGTCCGCTCCCCCTTCGGATATCAAAAAATTAAAATCGGTTCGGCCGGTTCAAATCGGTTAATTTTTATATAATAGATAAGAAAAAATATGAAATTTCTATTTTGTCTAAAATGAGGCATAAAGGGTCCCCAATTTTTAACGTAAATACAGAAGAAAAATTGAGTTTCCAAGCATTCTGGATTTCTATATCTTCCGAAGGGGTGTCAAAAATTCAACGAAAAAATCAGGAAATCGGATTTTATAAAGAAAATCAAAAAAATTGCAGCCATTTGATCTTCTTTTATAAATAAAAAGTGTAGTCCCATACCTATGTTGGCGTTTTTGTGTTTTCAAATGTGCTTCCACTTATGTTAAGTGGTCTTCCTCACAATGTAGGTTGAACCATTTTCCCCCATTTTAAATGCCATATAATTTTAAAAAGTCTGGAAATAATCAATCAATCAATATTCTCCTTCTTGTCCTCGGCTTAAATTCAGTTCCCCTGCCTTGCCTTTTTTTTTTTTGCAAGCACACAAAAATGCTGCCACGAAATTTGCTGAATTCATTTTCATTTGAATACTTTCGATGAATTTAATGTTTGCAGCACATTCCTTGCCGTCGTTTAGTCTCCCGTCTGTAGGTTTTTCTGTCTGCGATTTGTGGGTGCATTGTGCCACATATACGTGGTAACAAAACAGTCTTTGCAGCAACAGTGCCAACAATCAAAACGAAATGCAGCAAAATTGTTTTAATGCATACATTTGTCATTGTTTCTGACAGTCTTAGCAATTCTGCCACAAAGACAAAACCTTCCTAAAAGTTAGACATAAAGAGACCATGGAGGATTTTTCACCCCTGAAGAAAAAGAAAAAACGAAAAACGTTTTCTACCAAGGGGAACTTTCACTTTTTTTTTCGGGGCTACGCATTTTAAGATTTATGATGGCAATTTTGAACAATTGAGCGGGGGAAAATACACGAAATTAGTCTTCTTATTTGAGACAACAAAGGCACAGCCAGGCAGGCAATATGGTGACTCGCTTGCGGTTGAGAGGCAGCCAAATAAACTTCACCTAAGAAACAATCGAAGCAAGGAATTGCTTAGCAATCTTGAGCTTCACTTTTATGGCTGGTGATTTTTGTGAGAATATGTTGCAATTATTTGTCCATACCTGTGCTATCCTAGAGTCTGCGAAAAATTTCAATATTTTTTCCTTTACTATGGCCATTTTTTGGTGGCTGTTGATTTTTTTGGATTTTCATTGAACTTTGTATGGTTGCGGTGTTTGTTGTTTTTTTTTTTTGTCTTTTACTTATTGTGGCTCTAAGTATGTCGCTTGTTTCGATTTGGTGATTACTTTGTTTATTTTGCTTAAGGTAAGCCAAAGAAAAAAAAAAAACCAAGCGATAGCCTTTGCAGAGTTTTTCATGTTGTGTTGGCAATCTCTAATTCGGTTGTCGACTTTTTTTTTCCCCAATTTTATTTTGTGCATAAAGCTTTGGTATTATTTTGTTTGTGCTAGTGTCTAAACAACAAATCGATTTAGACATGTCATAATAAATAGTTTGATTGTGTTTGCGATATGTTGCAATTTGCTGTGGTTGTTGCCACCAAATGCGATGGGCACATACACTTTGAAAAAACCAGGTGTTTGATAAAAAAATTCTTTATAATTAAAGCTATTGTGGTAAACTCATCATCCATCAATTATTATTATGGTGGCATAATTTGCATTTCTGCCATGGAAATTTCCTCAAAAGAGGAAACCATAAAGAAAATTTCTTTGATTAGTGCTTTCCGATTAAAATTTTTCTCAATTTCGTACCATTTATGATTGATTTCTTGCCATAGAATACCACCTTCTGTAGAGAAGCTTTACAAAGTTCATTTACGCGATAGGTGCGCATGCTCACCTTTACCACCACCACCACGGCCTCCCAAGTGTTTATACGAAACGAACTACACCTTTGGCATTGACAGTTGGTTAATTTTTTTATTTATGATTTGGCTATAATGCCAGCTGCCAAACGCAGGAAATAAGTTCAAGGATAATAGAACTGGACAAAATGTTGTTAATTTAGGGATCCCATCGTATATGGCATGGATGTCAAGAAATAATTGGACCCCTATCAAAATTCAACAGACGAAAAAGTAGGCCGATCGATAAATATCGACCTCAAATAAAGGTCTTTGAGAGAAGAGAGCGAATCTGACAGTAAATACGATGTCGGGTGCCTGAGGTCCACATTAACAGTAAAATATTGAGGGCATAGCATTTTCAAGCCTCTGTGTTAGGTCCAAAGGAAGACGAAAATTCTAATTTCTCTCGTTTAGATAAACAACCCGACCAGGACAATAGACACCGAGTAGAGTAAAGTAGAGTAGTGTAGAGTAGAGTAGAGTAGAGTAGAGTAGAGTAGAGTAGAGTAGAGTAGAGTAGAGTAGAGTAGAGTAGAGTAGAGTAGAGTAGAGTAGAGTAGAGTAGAGTAGAGTAGAGTAGAGTAGAGTAGAGTAGAGTAGAGTAGAGTAGAGTAGAGTAGAGTAGAGTAGAGTAGAGTAGAGTAGAGTAGAGTAGAGTAGAGTAGAGTAGAGTAGAGTAGAGTAGAGTAGAGTAGAGTAGAGTAGAGTAGAGTAGAGTAGAGTAGAGTAGAGTAGAGTAGAGTAGAGTAGAGTAGAGTAGAGTAGAGTAGAGTAGAGTAGAGTAGAGTAGAGTAGAGTAGAGTAGAGTAGAGTAGAGTAGAGTAGAGTAGAGTAGAGTAGAGTAGAGTAGAGTAGAGTAGAGTAGAGTAGAGTAGAGTAGAGTAGAGTAGAGTAGAGTAGAGTAGAGTAGAGTAGAGTAGAGTAGAGTAGAGTAGAGTAGAGTAGAGTAGAGTAGAGTAGAGTAGAGTAGAGTAGAGTAGAGTAGAGTAGAGTAGAGTAGAGTAGAGTAGAGTAGAGTAGAGTAGAGTAGAGTAGAGTAGAGTAGAGTAGAGTAGAGTAGAGTAGAGTAGAGTAGAGTAGAGTAGAGTAGAGTAGAGTAGAGTAGAGTAGAGTAGAGTAGAGTAGAGTAGAGTAGAGTAGAGTAGAGTAGAGTAGAGTAGAGTAGAGTAGAGTAGAGTAGAGTAGAGTAGAGTAGAGTAGAGTAGAGTAGAGTAGAGTAGAGTAGAGTAGAGTAGAGTAGAGTAGAGTAGAGTAGAGTAGAGTAGAGTAGAGTAGAGTAGAGTAGAGTAGAGTAGAGTAGAGTAGAGTAGAGTAGAGTAGAGTAGAGTAGAGTAGAGTAGAGTAGAGTAGAGTAGAGTAGAGTAGAGTAGAGTAGAGTAGAGTAGAGTAGAGTAGAGTAGAGTAGAGTAGAGTAGAGTAGAGTAGAGTAGAGTAGAGTAGAGTAGAGTAGAGTAGAGTAGAGTAGAGTAGAGTAGAGTAGAGTAGAGTAGAGTAGAGTAGAGTAGAGTAGAGTAGAGTAGAGTAGAGTAGAGTAGAGTAGAGTAGAGTAGAGTAGAGTAGAGTAGAGTAGAGTAGAGTAGAGTAGAGTAGAATAGAGTAGAGTAGAGTAGAGTAGAGTAGAGTAGAGTAGAGTAGAGTAGAGTAGAGTAGAGTAGAGTAGAATAGAATAGAGTAGAGTAGAGTAGAGTAGAGTAGAGTAGAGTAGAGTAGAGTAGAATAGAGTAGAGTAGAGTTGAGTAGAATAGAGTAGAATAGAGTAGAATAGAGTAGAGTAGAGTAGAGACTTGCCATTTATCAAAAGCTGAGAGAAAACGTGAAAACGAACCAAAACAGTTGGACAATAAGCAAGTTCAAAGAAAATACGAGATAGCGCCTTAAATCAACAAAAAGAAAACCGCCTCCTTCTTACCTGAGAAGAACAAGATAGACAAAAAGGTGCGCACAGGACCAGTTCGGGTAAAACGAATCAATGATCCGTTGTAACAAGAAGAAAAAAATTGTAACAGCCCAAGCAGGCCACGTATCCTGAAAAGATGAAATCATCCACCAGACCAGATGAAATTGGAAAAAAATCCACAAAACCAAAGATGGCAATGTAGGCATCGAGCTAAGTAAGAAGATGGCATAATCTACTCGGCTGACCAAATTGCTTGAATAAAGCACTCCCTGTCCCGATAAAATATCAGAGCAATGGCAAACTATTGCCCACTCAGCCGCAAAAAGCTGCAATTTCCGCACTTGGGTACCAAAAGTCTCCACCAAGGAACCCATGGTACGACTAGCAGTATCAAAAAGCTACTGAATCCAAAAAGGCGGCATGCAGTTCAACAATACAGTCAGTAGCAACGCGGCAGGCGAACGAGAGCTATTGAGAGAAAAGGAGAGAACAGAAACCTCACTTCCGCAAGAAGAAGAGGAAAATGTGAAGAGGTAAGTATGAGCGAATCGAAATGTTCAGGAGCCAGGATGAATTCCGAAAATTCTACCAAAGAATTAAACATAAAACCGATGGCTATGGTGCAGGCACATCCACCTACTGACGCAAAGACGAAAATCTGGTAACTGATACAGACAGCGTGCTGAGGATTTGGAAAGAACACGTTTCCCAGCTGCTGTTATCCGATGATGGTGGGCATGAGTTTACCGCAGAACCAATCCCTGATGGTGGTATAGAATGTGTACCACCTAGTCAAAACGAGGTGATCAACGTTGCATTAATCCGGCCAAAGAACAACAATGCAGCAGAAGCTGATGGCTTGCAGGCTGAACGCTCGTACAGCGCATGCACAATATGACTAGATGAATGCATACCCGACGATTGCATACTATCCATATACATCAGCATACTATTAGGTTGCCCAAAAAGTAATTGCGGATTTTTTAAAAGAAAGTAAATGCATTTTTAATAAAACTTAGAATGAACTTTAATCAAATATACTTTTTTTACACTTTTTTTCTAAAGCAAGCTAAAAGTAACAACTAATAACTGACAGAAGAAAGAATGCAATTACAGAGTCACAAGCTGTGAAAAAATTTGTCAACGCCGACTATATGAAAAATCCGCAATTTCTTTTTGGGCAACCCATACATGGCATAGCACCTATCAAATGTCGCCAGCATTAGGAGGAGATGACCACCGATGAAAATTTCATGATGGTCTCGCCATGATTCGAACCCAGGCGTTCTGCGGCATAGGCGAACATGCTAACCTCTACGATGGCGCAAAGTAAAGTAGAGTTGAGTGGACACATGATATAAGGCAGGGTCAAGGATAGGTTTGAACCTTTGTCAAGTTATCGGTTATCCCCTACGGGTATCGGTTATCCCCTACAGGTATCGGTTATCCCCTACGTATCCCGTAGACTAAATTATTAAACCCACCAACGAAAGATTTGCGTCCATCTTATACCCTCCACCATAGGATGGGAGGTATACTAATTTCGTCATTCTGTTTGTAAGACATCGAAATATTGATATGAAACCCTACAAAGTATTTATATTCCTGATCGTCTTGACATTCTAAGTCAATTTAGACCTGTCCTCAATCTAAGGCACACTAACATTCGAAGAAATAAAGCTAGACGCTTGAAATTTTGCATGAATACTTCCTATTAGTGTAGGTCGGTTGAGTTTGTAAATGGGCTATATAAGTTCAAGTTGTGATAAAGCTGCCATATAACCCAATCCCGGATCGTGACTTCTTATAAGATTTGTCTTTAAAATTTGGCATGAGATGTTTTGTAATGATTTTCAACAACTGTGCCACGTATGGTAGAAATCGGTTAATAGTCTAGCTTAGCCTAGATATAGTTCCCATATAAATCGATTTCGAATCTTGACTACTTGAGCCGCTAGAGGGCGCAGTTCGTATCCGATTTGTCTTTGAAATTTGGCATGAGATATTTTGTTATGATTTTCAACAGTTGTACCAAGTAGGGTCGAAATCGGTTAGTAACCTGATATCGCTCCCCTAAAAACCGACCTTCGATTTGGTCTACTTGATCCGCTAGTGGGTCCAATTATTATCCGATTTGGATGAAATTTTGCACGAAGTGGTTTGTTTTGACTTCCAACAACTGTTTCAAGTATGGTTCAAATCGGTTAGTAACCTGATATCGCTCCCATCTTAACCGATCTCACGATTTAAGGTCTTAGGCCCATAAAAGCCGCATTTATTATCAAATCTGATGACCGCAGTTTTCGTTTCGTGTAGTTTGATAAACAAACTATGTTTTTGGTTTGCTTAATGACCAAATATTGCATTAGCTTCTTATCTTTAAGATAAGCCACACTTGAGAAATATCCAATCAATTTTGCCCCAAAATCTCCCCCGTTCTCCCTCGAATAATTATTTTTACCCCACTTCAAAGGAAAATTACCAACGCTTATACATTTAATTAACTCAAATGTAGGAAAAGAAAAACATATGGCCAGAAATTGGCATCTCAATCATATGAGATTTTGAAAAACATAAATCAATTGCATGTGGTAGGACAACATACGCTCACAAAATATAAACGACATTTTGATAAAGATCTTTTGTGTTAATTACAAGGCGGCTAACATAAATTGCAAAGGTGAAATCACAAATCGAAATACCAAAGTGATCAACTAAATCAGAGGCAGCAAAATGAGTAGCTGGAAATGAATTAAATTAAAGTGAAATGCTGTTGGCAGGACTATTGGACGGACAAGTATGTGTGTATGTCTATTACAAACAGCAGCCAAATTTAGGCTGTATGAGTATCGTGTTCAGTAAGTAGTTTCGTTTCCTATCACATCACTAAGTAATTGAAGTGTCTCTCACCATGGGGTGACATCTTTTGGAAAGCCATGATTTGTTTTCTTCATAGGCTGCTTTTTGTCTAACACCTGACTGACAAACTCTCTTACATCTTTATTAAGTTGTCAAGCGTTTTAGAGTAAGATATTGCATCTATACACGATAGTATGAACATGGGAGGATTTTCTTAATGCATCCATCCGTTTTATGTCTATCATGTTGGTGTAGTGTTTAGTTTCACTTTTGTGTGATTAAATGGTTGGCCAATTTATAATTTATTGTCAACTTTGGAATAGTTTTCAAAAGGATATAAAATACAAATGTAAAACCCCATATGAAATGTATAATGGTCCAATTTCTATGTATAACACTGGGGAACAAAATTCAACTTTTTCGAAAAAAAACAGGAAAAACTGCACGGATTATGAAAGTAGCGGCGAAAGATATGTGTATTGGCTTTTTCAAAGTTTACATTGAAAAGTAATCTAACTAAGAGGAGTTGAGTTCCCTCCTTCTTTTCGGCAATATTGCTGGCAAGGCTGCGCGAAATATTCCTGTGGAACATTTTAACCCTCAATCGACTAATTAAAATTTGTCCCGAAAGTGGGTATCAATTCTTGCTCTGCCCCGCCCCAATACCTTTCATTTAAGCCGCACATTGACATGGTCGGTAAATATGCCCGATTTAGGGGTGTGGGGTGGTCCCCCAAACACTAAGCCCTGAAAACATATCAGCAACGTGTTCCATTCTATACATCATTTATTTGAACCCCATATTGCCATTGGCCTCAAAATTGGGTATCAAATTCGTTTTCTAATCCCAAATACTATTCATTTAAATCCCTTATTGCAAAAGCCAGCAAATATGTCCGGTTTGGGGTATGGGCCCTAAAAACTATGAATATCGAGCTCCACTGTCTTGAAGACCCAAATTGTCTCGTCCTATTTGGGGGTTGTTATGGTGGTGGGACGTCCCCTAGACAGTTGGTCCCGAATGTTGATATCAGATACGTGATCTACTCCAAAATACCTTTCATTTGAACCCCATTTTTCCATAGTCGGCAAACATGACCTGTTTGGGGGGTGTTTTTTTTTTTTTGGGGGGGGGGGGGGGGGTGGCCACTCAGTGACTTGGCTTTGAAAATATATATCGAATCGTGTTCTACTCTAAAATACCTCTTATTTGAGCCTCATATTGCAATGGTCAGCAAATACTTCCTATTCGGGTGGTGTTAAGGGGGTGGGGTGGTCTCATAGACATTTTTCCCAAATATTGACATCAGATTCGTGCTTTACTTCCAAAGACCTTTCATTTGAGCCCCATATTGCTATGGTCGTAAATGTGTCCTCTTTGGGGGATATTCTCAGGGACGGACGGCCCACAAATACTTGGTCTCCCACATCTGGATATCAGATTCGTATTCTATACTCAAATACCTTTTATTTAAGTACCATATTGCCATGGTCAGTAAATACGTCCTGTTTAGGGGGTGTTTTGGCGAAGGGGTGGACCCCCAAAAACTTTGATCCAAATTTGGATATCAGATTCGTGTTTTAGTCGCAAATACCTTTCATTTGAGTCCCATATTGCCATGGTCAGTTAATATGTCCGATTTAGGGGTGTTTTGGGGGTTGGGGTGGTCCCCCAAACACTTAGTCCAACAATTGGATATCAGATACGGTTTCTAATCTTAAATACCTTTCATTGGAATCCCATACCGTTGTGATTGGTCTATATATATATATATATATATATATTGGTAAGTTTTGGGGGTGGGGCGGCCCCCCTAGTATACCATCCGAAATTTGGATACAATTTTTTTTTTGATTTTTAAGAGAACACAAAAAATTTGGCTTAAATCGCTCCATCCGTTTCCGAGATCTGGCGTTTCTTAAAATTAGGGTAAGGGGGAGGGTCTCCTCTTATTATTAGTTAACTGATTTTGCTAAAATTGAGCACAATGAGTAACGTTGACAGTCGTACCGAGTATCGTCAAGATCGGTCCTTATGTGGATATAACTGCCATGTGGGCCGATCGCTAAATTTAAAGTCTTGGACCCATAAAAGGCGCATTTATTCCCCGATTTCGCTGAAATTTGGGACAGTATGTTGTAATTGGCCCCTCGATATTCCAGTTCAATATAGCCAAGATCGGTCTAGATTTGGATGTACCTGCCATATATACCAAACTTTCAATTTAGGGGTTTAGGCCCAGATCGGTCTAAATTTGAATATATATGCGATATAGACCGATATCTCCAATTTTGGGCCTTGGACCTATAAAAGGTGCATTTATTGTCCGATTCCGCTAAATTGGCACATTATTGCCATATGTTGTCCAGTTCGTTGGCCCATGGTTAGGTTTAAGTGGCAGTCTGCCATCACACTGGCTAAGACGTCTTCGTCCATTGTGATAGACCATAGGAACAGAAGAAGGACGATGCCTTCGTTGAACCATCCAGAACACTTTACAAAGCCCAACAACTTGCGGACGTTCCAAATGCATTGAGAAAGCAAATGACAACTCTTACCTAGCAACATTAACAAAGCCAAACTTTTATGTCTGTGCAGCTTTCTTTTTGACTATTCGACTCCAAAATGGACTATTCGACTTTTTAATCATTGAAATTCAATTTCGACTTATTGACACAAAAAGTCGACTAATCGATTAGTCGAAAGTCGACTTTGGGATCCCTACTCTCAGGCAGGGATTAATTCACACTGCCTGTAACATCTGACATTGTATCAAGGATGACACAGTGTCCATAGATGCCACATGACCAAACGAAAGCTCCCTTAGCCTCAAAGCAGTGGTCGCAGCAATTTGACTCATCGCAATGTCCAGAGGCATTAGGTGTAGCACTAAATTTAGTGCATCAGATGGGGCCGTCCTCAGTGCGGCTGTGATGCACAAAAAAGCCATCCTTTGGATTCGTTTGACTATCGAACAGTAGGTGGACTATTGAAGCGCTGTCCACCAGACCACATGACCAAAGGGAAAGCACCCTTAGCTTCAGCAGTGGTCGCGGTAATTTGCCTCGCCACAATGTCCAGAGGCATTAGGTGTAGCATTGAATTCAGTGCATCAGATGGTGTCGTCCTCAGTGCGGCTGTGATGCAAAAACAAGTCATTTTTTGGATCCGATTGAGTATTGAACAGTAGCTGGACTTTTGAAGCGCCGTCCACCAGACCACAACACTATATAGCATTATAAGTCTGACAACTGCAGTATATACCCAAGGCATGACACGGGGTCTAAACCCCCAACGTTTGCCAATGACTCTCTTGCAGGAGTATAGTCCAAAGTTGCCTTTCTTGCCCTTTCCAAAATGTTGGATTTGAAGTTCAATTTCCTGTCCTGCAAAACACCCAGGTATTTTGCGCTTTCTGTAAATGGGATATTCTATCCCCCCAAGAAGACAGGTGGTACTTTAGATAACTTGTATTTCCTGCTAAAGAGAACTATCTCTGTTTTGTCTGGATTTACGTCTAGACAACTTTCGTAGGCCCATAAAAGATGAACTTTTTAACCGATGAGGTGTGGTACAAAAAGGTGTATTTGACCCTTGCATAGCCTTCCTGAATAGGGTTGAGATCGGACTATATTAAGTTATAGCAACTAGGGGTCATGAATGATACATTTTTGAATGTATTAAGACGAAATGTTGTTGTTAAATGTATATGAGAGGTGGTGGGTATGCAAAGTTCCGCCCGTCTGAAGTAACTGCCTTTTTATATGTTTCATCACAATGTATACTCACCATATCATCGTGACCTAAAAATGTGTTATAGCCAACGGTACAAATCGTAATTTACCTGCAATGAGAAAAGCCATTTCACAATATATTAGTTAAAAATGTCAAATGGAAAATATCTTTCCCCTCTCTTCTCTTCCTCGCTCTCTCTCTCTCTCTTTCTCTCAACCTTAGAGGGTTTCAAAACTTTTCAGTGGTACTAAAGCCCTGTCAGAAACTTTCCTAGGAAATGTGTTACGTGACACGTACATGAATCGCCATTGGCATTTGCAGCAGACAAGGGAAAAACTTTTGCACATACTCGTACTACGTGCAACATATTTTCCCAATATCAACGGGCTAATCTTCATTTAACTACTTCACATTACTCCAAGTAATATATCTTCTTAAAAAGTGGCATTTTGACCCACATTTCGAGAATAAAATGTCGCTGTTGTTGTTGTTGTTGGTTGTTGTACGTATCATAGTCAGCGGATATACTTCTAAATTTATAACTTTTTTTTTTCGTATGACTGTGTCTTTTTTTTTTTTGGTTTTTGTCCTCTTCGTTTGTCATACAATGTCCACCAATAGTTTTGAGTAATCTATCAATGGCTATGAAGACAAGCTCTTACTCATGGGTATGCGCGCAAGGGGACCTCACCGATATTCGATTTTAAGTTGCAGAAAAAGGAAAAAAAAACTACAAAAATGAAACTGCGATATGATGAAAACACTTCCTCGTCCTTTCCAATATCTATGGTCAATAAGTGTGTAGTTAGTTCTTGGTTGTAGGAATATTAGATAAAGTCTTACAATGGGGTGGATCGTATGAAAGGTTGCATTTCATCATACCCCTCACAATGGGGAGTATACCAATTTTGTCATTCCGTTTCTTACACACAAAAGCAGAAGCCATAGGTTTGAAGTCCCTTATTTTTAGTTAAGTCGTAGTTTTTTTAGTGTCCTTCTAAACCGTTTGCTTAGTCAAAAAACTTTAACCAATGACTTTCAAACCACATTTGATGCTCAATAAGCGTTTTATGTAGCCAAAAATTTCGCAAAAAATTTTGAAACCCCCATATATAAACTATGCTTTATGATAATCCTATCTACATTGCCCAAAATATTTCTCCAACTTCAGATATTTAATATGAAAAGCAGGTTATCTAGCCCCATCCTATTGTTGAAGTATAAAAACACTATACCGCACTCCCGCTTCTGCAATTCCAAAACATGTCGTTCACTAAACAACTGTCCATTTTGTGTCAAACTCATGTCTTTGTGATATATTTAGCGAAACTTGGCTGAAACTAAATGCATCCAAAAGGCTCACAGCATGCGTCGTTTGTGTTGCAACAACAGCAGCAGCAGCAGCATCATGGCCAACATCAAATTCAACAAGAGCGCTCGCTACCTACCTACCTACTATGTGTACTATGGCAGCAGCCTCCGCCAAATGATCAGCTGGAGCATAAGCCTCCAGAGTTTCTGGTCACTTGTATGACGTGTACGCGCCAACAATTGTTAGCGGTAATATCAAGGCATATTAGCCGCTAAAACAATTTTGTTGTTGTTGCTGTTCTGCTTGGCCATAGTTCGTATTTTGCTAGTTTTGTTATTGTTTTTGTTGGCTTTATTGGGACTTTTTGTGTTGTTGTTGCCAAGTCTGTCCTCTAACATTATTTCATCATTATATGGAATATTTTAACGGTCATAAGGAAAGTCATTGCCTACCTCCTTCAGCTATGTTTTTTTTTTTTTTTGTGTTGCAGCAATAGTTTGAGATCGCTATTATCATTATGGTTCACAACGAGATAGTTATTGGCTCGATTCTATTATGGTTATGGCAAGAGTATTGGGTATTTTCGTATACGAGGTAAGTTGGCTGAGAAAGGGAAATCCGTAAAAGCGGTATGCCAAAAGAGAGAAAAAATTTGGAGAGAAAAAATGTGTCAAAAAATTCAAAGCTTATTAGTAAATCCCTTAAAACTCAAAGTTTCATCATAAAAACTCTAAACTGGCTGTATCTCCTAAACTATACGTCCTAGAGGGAAATATACCTTAATTCGTAACTCCAGCAAAAATTTAAAATTTATTCGAAAATCCATCAAAAATCGAAGTTTCAGCAGGAAAATTTTAAAATGGCTATATCTCCTAAACTATACGTCCTAGAAGGAAATGGGCCTTGATTCGTGACTCTATCAAAAATTCAAAATTTATTCGAAAATCTATTAAAAATCGAAGTTTCAGCATGAAAACTTTAAAATTGCTGTATCTCCTAAACTATGCGTCCTAGAGGGAAATGGGCCATAACTCACAGCTCCATCAAAAATTTTAAATTTATTCGAAAATGCATTAAAAATTGCAGTTTCAGCATATACAATTTTCAAATGGCTATATCTCCTAAACTATACATCCTAGAGGGAAATGGGCCTTGATTCGTGACTCCATCAAAAATTCAAAATTTACTGAAAACTTTAAAATGGCTGTATCTCCCAAACCATGCGTCCTACAGAGGAAATGGGCCTTAATTCGTGACTTTATCAAAAATTTCTAAATAATTCGAAAATCCATTAAAAATCGCAGTTTCAGCATGAAAACTTTAAAATATCTGTATCTCTTAAACTATGCATCCTAGAGGGAAATGGGTCTTAATTCGTGACTCCATCAAAAATTCAAAATGTATTCGAAAATCCATTAAAAATCGCAGTTTCAGCATGAAAACTTTAAAATTGCTATATCTCCTAAACTATGCGTCCAAGAGGGAAATGGACCTTAATTCGTGACTATAAAAAGACTAAAATTTTTTCGAAAATCCATTAAAAATTGCAGTTTCAGCATAAAAGTTTTCAAATGGCTATATCTCCTAAACTATACGTCCTAGAGGGAAATGGGCCTTAACTCGCAGCTTCATCAAAAATTTCAAATTTATTCGAAAATTCATTGAAAATCTAAGTTTCAGCCTGAAAACTTTAAAATGGCTATATCTCCTAAACTATACGTCCTAGAGGGAAATGCGCCTTTACTCGCAGCTCCATCAAAAATTTAAAATTTATTCCAAAATCCATTAAAAATCGCAGTTTCAGCATGAAAATTATTCGTGACTCCATCAAAAAATTATTTAAAATCTAAGTTTTAGCATGAAAACTTTAAAATGGCTGTATCTCCTAAACTATGCGTCCTAGAGGGAAATGGGCCTTAATTCGTGACTACATCCAAAATTAAAAATTTATTCGAAAATCCATTAAAAATCGAAGTTTCAGCATGAAAACTATGAAATACCTTTATCTCCTAAACTATGCGTCCTACATGGGAAATGAGTCTTAATTCGAGACTCAATCAAAAATTCAAAATTTATTCCAAAATCCATTACAAATCGAAGTTTCAGCATGAAAACTTTATAATTGCGGTATCTCCTAAACTAAAAGTCCTTGAGGGAAATGGACCTTAATTCGTAACTCCAGCAAAAATCTAAAATTTATTCGAAAATTCATCAAAAATCGAAGTTTCAGCAGGAAAATTTTAAAATGGCTATATCTCCTAAACTATACGTCCTAGAGGGAAATGGGCCTTGATTCGTGACTCTATCAAAAATTCAAAATGTTTTCGAAAATTCATTAAATATCGAAGTTTCAGCATGAAGACTTTAAAATGGCTGTATCTCCTAAACCATGTGTCCTAGAGGGAAATGGGCCTTAACTCGCAGCTCCATCAAAAATTTCAAATTTATTCGAAAATCCATTAAAAATCGAAATTTCAGCATGAAAATGGCTATATCTCCTAAACTATACGTCCTACAGAGGAAATGGGCCTTAATTCGTGACTTCATCAAAAATTCAAAATTTATTCGAAAATCCATTACAAATCTAAGTTTCAGCATGAAAACTCTAAAATGGCTGTATCTCCTAAACAACTATACCTCCTAGAGGGAAATGGACCTTAATTCGTTACTCCATCAAAAATTCAGAATTTATTCCAAAATCCTTTGAAAATCGTAGCCTCAGCCTGAAAACTTTAAAATGGGTGTATCTCCTAAACTAGGCGTCCTAGATGGAAATGTACCTTAATTCGCGACATTGAATATCAAACTACCTAATCTAAATCGATTTTTAAATCATTTGGCACATTTGTAGAGACATCAAAGAGACCGGGTGGTAATGGTTGGACATCTCTTTCAGTTGCTAGATTTCCTCCAGTCACGTAGTCATCTTGTCATTCTGGGGCCATGTAGAGGTCTGAATTGGCTGACTGGACCATACACTCACCACTTAGAGTTTCTTCCCGATTCTTCTGGCCCCCTCCGTTTTTATACCCTACTACTCCTATCGTACGAGGTATTATTAACGAAAGGATTTGGGTTACCAAGTTTATTGACCACAGTCCTCTGGATTCCACTGTTAAACAGACCGCACTTTCATTCTTCCTTACTCCACTAAGGCCCGGCATCCAAACGATGCCGATCGTGCTATCCGCAGAGAAGGCATTAATCTCCTTCGTAGCCTCTAAGACTGTTAGTGACCTTACCGTCCTGTTTATTATTGCCCTGATGACCAGTTTACTGTCCATAAAGATGTTCACTCTGGATGTCCTCGCGTTAATATCACACCACCTTACCCATTACGTGATCGCCGGGGTCTCCGTCTGCAGAAAAGTATTATGGTTGGGCAGTATTAAACTGATCTCAGTTCCTGGGTTCTCAACGTATATCCCCAGGTCCATTCTGTCCTATAGCTTTGATCTATCCGTGTAGCATGAACTCCCAGATGGCAATACCAAAGTTCCGTCAATCCAAGACTGGGATGCTGCCGCAAAGCCTTGCACTCGACCTGAAGCTTCATCTCAGGTATATGATCGGAAACCTTTTCCATTTCTTCCAGTCCCTGGGTTTTTAATGTAGATCCCTAGTCCCATTCTGTCCTCTAGCTTTGATTGACCCATTTTGTGATCGTCCGGGTCTTAGCCTGCAGGAACGTATTATGGTCAGACAGTCTAAAACTGATCTCAGTCCCTGGGTTCTCAACGTATATCCCCAGGTCCATTCTGTCCTATAGCTTTGATCTATCCGTGTAGCATGAACTTCCAGATGGCAATACCAAAGTTCCGTCAATCCAAGACTGGGATGCTGCCGCAAAGCCTTGCACTCGACCTGAAGTTTCATCTCAGGTATATGATCGGAAACCTTTTCCATTTCTTCCAGTCCCTAGATCCCTAGGCCCATTCTATCCTCTAGCGTGGATTGACCCATTATGTGATCGACCGGGTCTCGCCTGCAGGAACGTATTATGGTCTGGCAATCTAAAACTGATCTCAGTCTGCAGGTTCTCAGTGCAGATTCCCAGGTCCATTCTGTCCCTTAGCTTGATCCATCCGTATAGTATGAACTTCCAGATGATAATACCAAAGTTCCGACAATCCAAGACTGGGATGCTGCAGAAATGCCTTGCACTCGAACTCAAGTTTCATCACAGGTATCTAATCGGAAACCTCTTCCATTCCTTTCAGTCCCTGGGTTTTTAATGTAGATCCGTGTAGCATGAACTTCCAGATGACAATACCAAAGTTCCGTCAATTCAAGACTGAGATGCTGCAGCAATGCACGGCACTCGACCTTAAGTTTCATCTCAGGTATTTGATCAGAAACTTCTTTCATTCCTTTTAGCTTTCCTATCGTCACCTCGATTGAAGCGCAATGGTATGACTTGCTCCTATTCATTCTCCCATCGTCTTAATGTAGCCGCAGTGGCTGCCTTGCACTTAATCTGTATGTCTGGTCGGATGTCTAGAATAGTCTTCATTGCCCCAGTGGGCATGGTCCTCATCGCTCCGCTCTTGCCAAGTCGACAAATTCTCTGATCCTTTTTCTTGTTCTTGTTTTGTTTTAGCTTTTCAAATGGTTTTACACATCTGTGTAGCGTATTGCAGGGATTAGCATGTCCGCCTGAGTGCGAATCCTGGCAAGACTATCAGAAAAAAATTTCCAGCAATGATTTTCCCCTTCCCAATGCTGGCAACATTTGTGAGATACTATGCCATGTAAAACTTCTCTCCAAAAAGGTGTCGCACTGCGACACGCCGTTCGTACTCGGCTATAAAAAGGAGGTCCCTTATCATTGAATCGGACTGCACTCATTGATATGTGAGAAGTTTGCCCCTGTTCCTTAGTGGAATGTTCATGTGCAAAAATTTGCAATATTTACACATTTGTCTAGTCATACCATCAACGCCAGATGATCTGTTGCTCTTGAATCGGCACTCATTGTCCACTATCAGGACACTTTTCAAACTTGGAGGAGGCCCAATCCATATTCGGGGGGCTGTTCGAGGTTCCCTTCAAAAACCTTGTACACTCGTTCCAAGAAGTCAATACTTTGTCACCCACTCTAAAATGGGCTCAAACGCCCGTTTGCTCACCACGCTAAGAATCCCAGTATCTTTGAACAATGTCAGACGACAAGATTACACATTATGAAACCTTAAGTCGATATCGTTAGGTGTTTTATATGGAATGAATAGTTTAGCATACCATCTTCTTTCGATGTTAAGCATAATAAACCAACTGCAAAACTGAATTCATTTGTAGAGTATTGGATGAGCATTTCTAATTTGTCCCCATTCAGGAGTACCAGACCTCTTATCATAAACTTATCACACTCCTTCCGTTTTGACTTACTGTTACTTATGACTTCCTATATACATATGTTCTATTCTTTCAACCAGATAGTCTTCTCAGTCCAGTGAGTGACATTTTGTTGCATCAACTATTGACAGGCTTATGGTTGGAAAGAAATCTTGTGGCCTCAAAACAGAAAAAAGCGAAACAAAAAAACGCGAGAATGTTATAATGGCACACTGCAACATCAACGAAAGCAACAATATTGGGCAGCAATCACAACACAACGACAGCTACCCCGTCTGCAGCAAGACGGTTGGTAAAATTGCTGAGAAGCAACAAAGAACAAAAGATACAATTTACAGAATAAGGAGGAATTTTTAACACATTTCTTCATATCTCTCTGCCTCTTGCCACCACTTCGAACGCCTGTCTCCACTGGGTCTTGGACAATTTCTATGATTTTGAAGACTTTTACAGAGAAGATGCTTTATTTCAGCTTTCCCCGATGCCATGCAGACATACGCGTTTGTGTGTGAGCCATTGGGGAGAATTCTTCACAACACTTGAAGGAAAATACGTTGATGCTGGAACAACGTCTCATGAGATTTTTTTTTTGTTCTTTTCTACGGGAAAAAACAATGTACGAGATAGAATGGAGTAGAATGTGTGTTTCGTTTTGTTTGAAAGTAGTAACGAAAAAGAAGACTTAATGTTGGCTAAACCGTTAGAGTGTTTAAACTGCCAATAATTTAATGACAAACGATGAGTAGGAACTCCAGTCTTTGGCGCTATAAGCGTTTGAAGACATTTATTGCCCTTGAAGAAAGAAAGTACCCAGCAAGACTGTGATGGTGTATAACCATATAGCAAATTTACACATTTGATTTATTTTGAAAGTCTAATATATGACAAGGGATCTTTCCGGGGGGACCATAAGGCAAAAGCTAATTGCTTTATAGGGCAGCCGCTGTTCCATACAATTTGCCAATTTTTACAATTAGAATTAAAGTCATCTACTCCATACATTGTTAGACCAATCTCCACCCATAACAACAATGTGTGCCTGGTTGTAAAAATGTCAAAAATGACCATATTTAATAAGAGCGGGCATTGTCCAGCCTGCCGCTTAGAAGAAAGGCCACCTTAAAGGCAAATTCCGAAGAATTTTCAGAGTACTTTGGAACAGTGTAAAATATAGACTCTTCGAAACGAGCCAACAGGTTTTCTATCCAATTTCGCATGCCCTCGATAGGATTACACAGCCATATAGTTTTGTTCTTTTTATGGCATTTGATTTATGAATAATTTCACCTTTTTTGTTGAGCTCCTCCAATTCCAGCGAAACGCAAAATAGAGAGAATTCAATACGAAGCAATCCAACCAACACAATGGGAAAACTTTTGCTGAAGGTGGGGTTTTATTGATTTTGATTTTTTTTTCTTGTTGTCGGCTAGTCTTGGTAACATTGTTGCATCACAATTGCATTTGGAATTAGCAGGCAGAGTGCAATCCGCAAGAGAATGAATATTGGCGTGATATCCTCGGTTGGTTGAAGCCTGTATGGTGTTGAACTTTGATATAGAATATTGGGTTTGTCCAATAACCAGTTTATCTTGGGACCACAACATTAAAAATAGATTAAAGAGTTATCGTTAAATTGGCATAATCATGCTAAACGATAATGGGAAAGTGTGTGTGTGACATCTTTAGTCACATTTGTTGTATGGTAATTGGAAATGCTGAACTGAAAATGAAATGAAATGTCATATGAAAATTTGAAAAATTCTCAAGTTCAAGATGAAGCTAAGAAAGATCATAGGGACAGGACCACAAAGCAACTAAAACAGCTTAGGGTTCTGCAGGGCCGCATTTTATGGATGTAATATTTAATGTTCTAGAGAATCTAAAATTGTAAAATTTAGTGCAATCACAGAAGTGTTTATGCAAAATTTTCTTTAATAAACGGTTCAGATTTTATGTTTATCACACTTTTTATACCCTCCACCATAGGATGGGGGTATACTAATTTCGTCATTCTGTTTGTAACACCTCGAAATATGCTTCACAGACCCAATAAAGGATATATATTCTTGATCGTCATGAGATTTTAAGTCGATCTAGCAATTTCTGTTAGTCTGTCCGTCCGTCCGTCTGTCTGTCTGTCTAGCCGCTTGAAATTTTTCACAAATACTTTTTATTAGTGTAGGTCGGTTGGGAGTGTAAATGGGCAACATCGGTCCATGTTTTGATATAGCTGCCATATAAAACGATCTTGGGTCTTGACTTCTTGAGCCTCTAGAGGGCGCAATTCTCATCCGATTTGGCAGAAATTTTGTACAACGGCTTCCCTCGTGACTTTCAACATACTTGTCTAATATGGTCTGAATTTATTTACGGTCCGAATCGGGCTATAACTTGATATAGCTCCAATATCATAACAGTTCTTATTCAATATTCTTTCTTTCTTGGGTTAAGGGAACTCCGGTATTGCCATAAGGAAGTTCATGCTACACGGAGGGATCAAAGCTAGAGGACATAGTGATCACGCGCGAATGCGTAAGGTGATGTGGTGTTAACGTGAGGGCATCGAGTGTGAACATCTATACTAACAGTATACTGGCCATCAGTGCGATAAAAACCAGGACGATAAGGTCACGAAAAGTCTTGAAGTGTAAGAAGGGGATTAACGCCTCCTCTGAGGATGACACGTTCCGCATTGTTTTGGTGGCGAGTCATACTGCTGTAAGGGAGTAAGTGTCGTCCTACTTTCAATAGGACGACAAAAATCCTATTACTATAGGAAGAAAACCAGTATAGCATCATACCGCGACACATAGGACTACGAACTCTCTTACACAGAATGGGTGCGGCAAGTGATAGCATGATTACGAGTCGTTGGAGCATTTCCTATGTCATTGCATTGCATTCGCGGCCTGCAGACACCGTCACTTAGGTGGGGACACAATACCCGACATTAACCATCTTAGGGACGTGGTGCGGAGAACAATTAAGGATTTTGTTATCAGCACGGAATTCCTGACCCAGATTTTTTTTAACCCACCTCCATAGTATGGTGGTATTTAAATCTAGTTATTCCGTTTGTAACACCTCGAAATATTGACCTGAGTACGTATTATGTATATATGCTCTTGATCGTCTTGACATTCTGAGTAGATCTAGCCATATCCGTCCGCCGTTCTTCTGTCAAAATAAAGATAGCGTTCGAACGAATTAAGATATTCGTTTATTTCTTATCGATGTAGGTTGTTGTTGTTGTAGCCACATTTGCGTGTGCAGGTGGCTCCTGTAGGTGAGCAAGCTCGTTCCGGTCCAAAGAATCGATCGACTCGGGAACAGGGTGGCCATTGGTTATTTAAAGGCGCCATTAACTCGCATTGTCATATCGAGTGTCATAGGCACTCAATATTTGTGCAAGAGCCGGTGAAGCCCGACCCCTCACTGAGACTCTCCGGTCGACAGCGCTGACTGTCCGCGTGCCGTTGCAGCTACTCCGTATGGAGCATTCCACTATCCACAACCTGTGGACGCGCCCGGTAGCTCGCAGCTAAGCTTCTCGTGACAGCAATGAACACCACACAGATCGGACTTCAATGTTCTGGCCTGTATGGTGCTCACAGCTATCCCGTGCCGGGATCGATGTAGGTCATTGGGGAATGCAAGTGGGGGCTTGGGAACCGATCCCAAGAGACCTCAAAGAGACTATATAGAACCCTACATCTACTCTAGAATTATAAATTCGGACAGTACATAAATGTATATGAGAGCTATATCTAAATGTGAAACCACTTCTTTCGAACAAAATTTTTTAAAAATTGTTGTTTCTACGGCCACCTAAGTGGAAATCGGGCGATTCATATATATAGAAGCTTTATCCAAATCTGAACCGATTTTCGTGAAATCTCGCAGATCTGTTAAGATCAGCAAAAAAACAATCTGTGCCAAGTTTTGTGCAGATCGACTGAAAATTTTAGTAACTACGGCCATTTAAGTGCAAATCGGGCGAAACATATATATGGGAGCTAAATCAAAATCTGAACCGATTTTGATGAAATCTCGCAAATCTGTTAAGATCAGCAAAAAAGCTATATGTGCCAAATTTTATGCAAATCGGTGGAAAATTCTTTGTAATTACGGCCATTTAAGTGCAAATGGGGCGAAACATATATATGGGAGCCAAATCAAAATCTGAACCGATTTTGATGAAATCTCGCAAATCTGTTAAGATCAGCAAAAAAGCAATATGTGCCAAATTTTATGCAAATCGGTGGAAAATTCTTTGTAATTACGGCCATTTAAGTGGAAATCGGGCGAAACATATACATGGGACCTATATGCAAATCTGAACCGATTTGGATGAAATCTCGCAAATCTGTTAAGATCAGTAACAAAGCAATCCGTGCCAAATTTTGTGCGAATCGATTGAAAATTGTAGTTACTAATTGGGTTGCCCAAAAAGTAATTGCGGATTTTGCCTTTTTAATAAAACTTAGAATGAACTTTAATCAAATATCCTTTTTTTACACTTTTTTTCTAAAGCAAGCTAGAAGTAACAGCTGATAACTGACAGAAGAAAGAATGCAATTACAGAGTCACAAGCTGTGAAAAAATTCGTCAACGCCGACCATATGAAAAATCCGCAATTACTTTTTGGGCAACCCATACATCCATTTAAGTGGAAATCGGGCGATACATATATATGGGAGCTATATCTAAATCTGAACCGATTTTCATGAAATCTCTCAGATCTGTTAAGATCAGTAACAAAGCAATTCATGCCAAATTTTGTGCAAATCAGTTGAAAATTTTAGTAATTCCGGCTATTTAAGTGGAAATCGGGCTACACATATATATGGGAGCTATATACAAATCTAAACCGATTTTTACCAAAATCAATAGAGTTCGTCCTTGGGCCACAAATGTAATATGTGAAAAATTTCGTGACGATTAGACAACAAATACGACCTGTATCTTGATTACAAGAACACATGGACTCGCAGACGGACATGGCTAAATCGAATCAGAAAGTCCTTCTGAGTCGATCGGTATACTTATCAATGGGTCTAGCTCTTTTCCTTCTTAGCGTTGCAAACAAATGCACAAACCTATAATATCCTGTACCACAGTGGTGGTGCAATCTATACAAATGTGGCCCTTTGAATTGGTAACACTTCGTGTCAGCTACACTGTATAAAACTAAAATTTTTAATTAAATAATATGCAAAATTTATTACTGAGACCTAATTTTATATCCTTTACCCTCGCTGTCAATGTTGTTTGTTGGTGTTCATAGCCATTTTTTCTTTTTTTGTTTTGAAAAGTGCTTGGGAATCTTAAAGGTTGGATGGATATTTAAGTGGAAAACTGGCAGCAAAAGACCTCTGCTTAATTCTAACTGTGCACGTCCACATGACCGCGAAATAACATACTATGAATGGAGGAGCAAATAAAATGGCCTAGCAGACAAAACATTTCTGCCGGGCAAAATGTCTCAAATCAAAAAATGTATACCGGCAAGTAAGCAACGAACATCTAATGGCCGATTATGTAGCACTGGCTATCCTTAGGAATTAATGTTGTCTAGTTGTTAGGCTGCTCAAAATTGTCTAAGTTTGGTTGTTGCTATCGCAATGTATTTGAATGCCACTGCAGTTGTTTTGATGAATACACTTTTATGAAATTGTTATCGATTCGAGAATCTATTCTGATATGGAAATTAAAAAAAAAATATTTTTTCTTCTTCTAATTCTTTGGCATAAGAAACCTAAATACCATTTTGATGGTTCATTCTTAGGGAATCGATGATTTTTTAAGACAACTGTATGCATACATTTTCTTCTCATTTTTTTCAGGTGTATTCACTCAAAGACTTCTTTCTATGTTTTTGTGCTTACTGATCACATTTGTTTGTTAGATGATGTTAAGAGTTTGACCAATGTCCAATTGATATTGTCCATGTGCAGTTCGCCATATTCATTGCATTTCCCGCCAGACCAGACCGTACCCGACTGACCAACCAACCAACCGACCAACTAACTGAATGAACATTTTGTTAACTTTTGTTTGCCTTGCCGCTGTTATACTTGGAATAGACTAAGACACTAAGGCTTGACTAATGCTCTTGAAATGAAGTTGATACTGTTTTTGGTCAATTAATTGCTTTAACTAGTGAGGCATTTCACTAGAGTCCCGTACGACGACGAGACTTTGGAGATGGAGAATTGGTGATCACAGACATTCCGGTAGCCTCAAGCAACCATGGCCAACTGCCCAGTGGTAGCAAATTGTCATAGCCATAAACGCAATGACAACTCAAATGATTTCTTTAATCATATGAAAATTGTTGCTCGTTGTTGTCAACATTTGGATGGCTTCCTCCAATCAATTATCCAATGAAATAAAACGTTTCCACTAAAATGTCATGCAATGGCTGTACAAATTTGCTTTGAACAAAATTTCCCACTACTGTAATGACCCAGTTTTCTGACGTGCAGCAGATTTACATACTGCCTGACTGGTTCCGAGTAATCAATGGTCTATTGCCCATGTCTGCATGCATAGATGATTGCGATGGGTTTTACCACTGGAAAATTGTCTGGCATAGCGCTTATCCTAATATTTTCATTACACTCAAACATATAATCCTAGGTAATTTTCTATGGGATCTTGTTATCTGCCGCTGCATGATTGGTCAATTGGTCGGTGATCAGTCACCACAAGTGGCTTCATTCTTTTCAGTGCTACCGCACATCGGACTGTCTTTGGGAGTCGCAACTTTATTGAGGCATTGCCAACACGATGGATGCTCTTATGTGTTATCAAAACTTTTAGAAATACTAAACTAACGGCGCTTCTGTGGTATTTCTCAGATTTGCTTAGCTGATGTCTTACTACAGTGCTGGTTTTGATTTTTCTTCAATGAACATAAACATTAGCCGACATGCTGACCATAGAATTATAATAAAGCAAGTAAGTTGAATTTTTAAATTTTTTTCCACAATTCTGACTAAGTTGTAAGAAACTAGAAATTGTTGGCCAATTACTTTACAAACTGCGATAATTATATGTGTGTGAAGATGATGATTTTGTTACAAGCAAGGCAGCCGGTAACAAGATCGCTGCTATGGCCATACAACTATTTTCTAAGACTCATGTAGACAAAAGGAAATTTTCTCCATCAAAATATCCAAACTTTTAAGTTTAGTCGATGCCCTCTTAACGTTCAACGATCTGTAAATGCGGGCTTTTGCTTCAAGGCGTTTTAATCGTTATTTTGATCTATTCGTGGCCCGATCAGTGTTGCCACTCAAGAAAATTGTTTCCTAACAAAATTTAAGAAAAATCCCACCAAATGCTCTACAAGCCCTGAATGCGGTATATGTTTTTATACCCGCCACTGAAAAGTTGCCAAATTTGCCATTCCATATGCAACACATCAATTTATACATGTTCAAGCCTACAATGTATGTAAACTAGATCATCGTTATATTCATAGACGATCCATACAAGTCCGTCCATCTGTTTGTTAAAATCAATCTACAGCTTAAAGTTCAAAAATGCCCTATAAAATGATACAGCTACCTTCCCTTTCGTATTTTTCACGATATCAATGATCAACCGTGCCGAGTTTGGAGGAAACGATCTCCCGGCTTAAGGGGTTGAACCAAGAAATGCGCTTTTACTACCCATTTTTGCCGTTACAGTGAGTTGCATAGACCCCTGAACATCTAAGTATAGAGCAGGTCTGACCATGTTTGTATGCAAGCCAATAGGGCTTTGTTTTCCGATTGAAGGTTTTTGAATGCTCAAAAGCTGCATTTCTTATCCAGAATTAACGAAATTTGGAAGAAATCCCTCAACACTCATACCAGTTATAGTCAATATCAGAAAATTCACCCTTTTTCCTGAAATTTGTTGCAGTGAGACCCCTTGTAACAGTATTTGGCTCCTCGTCATTCATGGTTTTATTCAGCACTTTAAGAGGTTGAAATATTAGAAGACGCCTCGCTCTCAGGTTTATTGAGAAGCTTGGTGCGAATGATCCTAAGACTCTCACTAATAGGGAGAGAGACTCCCTAAACTGGGCTCGGGAATTCGCTGCACAGGCTACCCTAAAGACTACACGTCTAGATTCGGAAACTGCACTGCAGTGAGCCAAAAGGCAGCGGCCACCTCGAGGGAATCCCATGCCTAAAATAACTAGGGCGAACATTTGTAAGATGGGTGCAAGAACCTTTGCTAATGCCGCTAGGGACAGTTTGGAGATGTCAGTTGTCGACAAGGGAGAAGAACAGGTCTGTAATAATTGGAGTAGGTAAGTAATGGACTGTCATCAGTATACTTCGATGTCCTTGCGGAATTTTCTGGTTCTTCTCCAGTTTGTGATAATGCAGGCTGGTATCGGGGTCGATACAGACTAATTGACCAGTTCGGGAATCAACACTCAATTGAAATGCATCGTTGTGCGCTAAAAAAGATTGGTGAGATTGGTGGCCAGGTGCAGCACTAGATTTAGTCAAGCAGTAAGATATTCCTTCTTGACAAACGGCGCATGTTTGGAAGACTAAGGGAAGGTAATCTTAATCTTTCAATCAGCGATTAGAAGATTGGTAGATTGGATGAGGCTAATGGTGACCGGAGACATGAAGTAATCGTACTAAACTCTGGCAGTCTCGCAGATCGCGGCAAGTCTGAAGGGCTTGTATCCTACGGACTCAACAAATTGAAACTGAAGGTCTATAGAAGTGGTGGCGTTGAAGAATCAGAAGACGACTCAGCAGTTGTTGCTGAACACTTGCCTGAGGAACTAAGGACCACATTGCTAAAGTCTGGCGGATTGCAGGAGACAGAAAATCCCCCTGCCACAATCGAGACAGGAGGTATCGAAACGGGACCCAACAAGCCCTATGTGGGTGGGTCATCCCGTTGGACTGGGCTCAAGGTGTGCGCCAGTGGAGAAGCACGGAACTCAGGAAGTACTTCGACAGCAGCTGCTAGTGAAACATCTAAGGAGGAATCGTCGACACCGCAAGTGTCCAGTATCCTTTCTCACCTGCCCCTGGATGCGTACAGAAGTACCAGTGGCAGGTGAGAAAGCTGTGGAACCACTCTTCCTCAGGATACTGGACACTTGCGGTGTCGACGATTCCTCCTTAGATGCTTCACTAGCTGCTGCTGTCGAAATACTTCCTGAATTCCGTGCTTCCCCACTGGCGCACACCTTGAGCCCAGTCCAACCGGATGACCCACCCACACAGGGCTTGTCGGGTCCCGTTTCGATCCCTCCTGTCTCGATTGTGGGAGGGGGATTTTCAGTCTCCTGCAATACGCCAGACTTTAGCGATGTGCTCGATAGTTCCTTGTTTCTTTTGAATGTCAAGATTCAGGAATTCTGCAACTAAGATGGGGTGCGTCCAGAGGGATCTGGGTCTGAGTCGAGTGCGTCAGACTGGGCTGTTAAACACGTGTACGACGGCATCAATCCTTGCTCTGTAGGAGTTGAGGCGACTGCATCTGCCGGATCGTAATTGAGACTTAACTACTCTGGTTTGCCAGAGGAAGTCAATTTCTTCAGGTGCAATGGCAGGCGGTCGTTATCCAAGGACTACATTCACCCGGTAGCTATTTATCGCATCTGCTACCGTATCACTTGGGCTGAGCTGATTGAATGTGTGTTCGGTGATGGCATGCAAAGCTGTTGTTGTGCTATGCAGTCTTCGAAATCCATGTTGATGCTCGGCGAATGGAATTTCTCTACGAGACTCGGGAAGAGTAATGCCTCAAGCGTCTTTGCTACTGGTGAGAGATGGTAGATCGGTCTGTTCGACTACCCCAAACTCGGGTCCTTTCCAGGCTTTAGTAGCGGGAACACTCTGCCCATTTTCCAGACATCGGGAACTACAAGTGTGTTCAAAGACAGTTTGAGGACACTAGTAAGGTACTCAACTTCAGGTAAATCCAGATTCTTCAGTATCAGGATTACATTCGGAACATCGCACCGTATTTTGTGTTGGCTGTCCATCAGCTCGGAGACCACGGATACGGCGAATGGCTCTCCTCCTTGCCCTGTCACTCTCGAAATGCACAATAAATTGACGGTTGAACATCTTCGAATCAGTCACGGTAACGTCACCAAAAGTGACTGTGGTCCTTTCATCCCGTCTACCGGGGTTCGAGAGTGATTTAACAGTAGACCACAGCTTGCTTTAACTGGTGCCCAAGTTACATTGCTCCAAGTGTTTCAGGCACAAATTCCGCTTATGTTCGTTGAATACACTATTTATTTCCAGATTCAGGTCACTAGTGGGGTCCGTACAACGAACCCCATCACGCTCGTCTGTGTACCACTGCCTGCGCCGGAAAATTCGGCCGCACTTGGGGTATTCGACCGGCTGCTCGGAATTTCTTCTTGGGTGGTCGGCCGATGGTGAGAATTATGGGGAGGTGGTTTGGCCTCAAAGATCAGGAGATGCAATAGAAATGTCTGGCGAATTGCTACACCTCCTTGTAATCTTAATGGGGGCATACTCATTCAGCAACACGTGGAGCCATCAATCTGCCCTGCCAAATCTATGCCACTCTGGTCGTTACTTAGCGGAGAATGCCACAAAGTGTGATGCGCAGAAGATTATGGCCAGATAGTAACCCACTGATCTCGGGGTTGTAGGCTTGACCATTAAATGGAACACAGCTACCAACTGGCGGTATGTACACGTTGTATAGCTCTACCTCGGCACTACCGGTTCTAAACGCTATCCCCATGCTCTCCATGTAGGGGTCACTAGCGCCTGGCGCAGGCGAGATGGGTCTATATTGCACGGAATGGTGTATCACGAAGGCCAATCCCCCACCTCCTTTCTTTGAGCGATCCTTACGTAGCACATTGTATCCGTGACAACTGTGCAAGCTGCAGGTGTTGGTCAGCTATGTCTCCTGGATTGCTGCATAAATTCCACAATCTCGTCGATCCTCGGAGACCGTTGCAATTCAATTGCAAAAATTATACACTTCCTGGCAATATTGGGGCTGCGATGCTGCTCAGTATGACTATACTTCCGTAGTGATGTAAGGCCAGAGCAAAATCGGAAATGTACCCACTCCATGCACCGGTTACACCACGCCGACACCGACTGATGAAAGAGGCGCTTCTGGCAAACCGAACAGAGCCAGGGTCCGGGGTTCTTTTGAATCCCGTCACGGATAAGAAGCGTGTGGAGAAGGCACTCCGGGATATGCCTTTCCCATGGTGAAAAAATGACGAACACGTACACTGAGGCGGCAGCCCTCGCCTATGAAGGATTACATCAGGTCAATCCTTTTTCACAACCGGCTGCCATGGGATTTTGTATTTGTCAAAAGCCCCTGCAGATCGGTCGTCTGCCGGCTAGTGGGCGCAACCGCTCTACCAGTCGAGGTATCAGTAGTAGACAACGTGCTACGCCCTAATAGTCCATTCTAAGCCTATTGTCAGGCTCTTAATCTCCTGCTCCCATTGGAAACAGAAGCAGATCATCAACCGCCTAGCGGATAACACTATCGTAGCTACCTATTACGAGTTGTAGAATATTCTTGCGGAGCAAAATAACAAAATGTTCGCTCCACTTTATGTGTTTCCAATAAATTCATTAAATTATAATAAACTCTCCCACAATAGAGGTCTAGGGTATGAAGTGCACAAACTTTTATATTGGGTTGCATTTTTAATAAAACTTAGAATGAACTTTAATCAAAATATACTTTTTTTTACACTTTTTTTCTAAAGCAAGCTAAAGTAACAGTTGATAATTGACAGAAGAAAGAATGCAATTACAGCCGACTATATGAAAAATCCGCAATTACTTTTTGGGCAACCCAATAGAAAAGAACATTAAGTCATAATCTAATTACGGACCACATTTTTCAACTTATGAGTAACATTTCTTCAACATAAGCTAACAAATATATCAAAATGATGTATTCATAACTAGTTCCAATATACATGTGCTCCATTCAAAATATTTATTGATTTAAATTTATGTTCGATCGTATCTACACTAATTAGTCACAATTAAAATTTATAATATGTCAATAGAGTACTTGGCAAAATAAAAAAACCGAGATAAATTCTATTATACTTGAATGTTTAAAAAAGAATACCTGTCACTTCAGTTGAATTATGTTCGCTTTGTTGAATATGGTATTAATAAAAAAAAAAAAAAACGAGCAAACCCGTATGGATTTGTTTATTAAAAGTTTAAGCACGTACTAGACATTAGTGTTGCTAACTAATCTCATTCATGCCATTCAAAGCAAAAGTGGTAAACTAAATGTCAATAAAAAAGTTAATAAATATCGGTGAATGTTTGTTGCATATTTGAATTTGAAATAATTTGTTTAAAGAATATCAAAAAATAATGAAAAGTTCCTTAAAATAAAACAAAATGAAGTCAAATCGGGGAACCAAGATTCCATACAAAATTTTTTTTTTTAATTTAAGATATCAAGGATATGTGAGGCAACACAACTCACTGTTCCAAATTTTGGCGACTTTGGACAATAAAATCGCTCAAAATACTAAACATGTAACTTCGGAAAAGAAAATCTTAGTTAGAAATTCTGTCCTACTTACAAAATCCTTATAGTTTTCCATGCCACTCCCCCAAGTTGGTTAACGTCTGGTATAGTGTCCCCACCTAAGTGCCGGTATCTGTTAGACGCGAAAGTCGGGCAATGACAAGGAAAATGCTACAATGACTTATCTTCTCCGCATGCGCCACCACATGCTTTCACTTGCCGCACCGATTTTACATAAGTGAGCTCGTAGTCTTAAGTGTCCCGTCATGATACCAATAGCTATACTGACCTCCTTCTTACATCCTTTCAGTAATAGCCTCGTCCTCTCACGAGCCGGATCGCCCAATAGGATTTTCGCCGTCCTACCTACTGTTTTGTTGTTCGCGTTTGTTGTCCACTCCCTAAAATCGGACTGCTTGGACCCAAAAGGCTTCGGGTTAACCAAGTTTATCGGCGGCAGTCCTCTGGCCTTCTCTGCCAAATCGTTTGTCCTTTCATTCCCGCTTACTCCGTTATGACCCGGCAACCAAACGATGCGGATTTTGCCATCCTCAAAGAAGGCAAAGAAGGCGTAACCTTACCGTCCTGGTTGATATTGCTCTTATGGCAATTTTACTATCGCTAAAGATATTCACACTCGACGTCCTCCCGTTAGCACCACACCACTTCACGCATTCCGTGATCACCCGGATCGCCGCCTGCAGAACTGTATTATGGTCAGGCAGTCTTAAACATATCTCAGTCCCTGAGTTTTCAATGTAGACCGCCAGGCCTACTTTGTCCTCTAGCTTTGATCCGTCCGTGTAACATGATCTCCCAGTTGGCAATACTAGGGTTCTGTCAATCCAAGACTGTGCCAATGGCAGCAGTGCCTCGTACTCGACTTCATACAACACGCCCTTAACCCAAAAGGTCCTTTTTCTCCATAGCAGTACACCAAACTACTGAGGCGTAAGTAAGTATTGGTCTATTCACGCTCCTGTAGAGTCAGTGGAGTATTCTAGGATTCAGGCCCTATTTCGAGCCTGTTAACCCAGAGAAGACTGAAATATGCCTGTTCACGAGGAAGACGAAGGTGGGCCAATTTAACACACCACGTTTCCTCAATAAGACGGTTCATTAAAAAAAATAGGTAAAATACTTAGGTGTGATCTTGGACAGAAAACTGAATTGGAAGTCTAACATTCAGGAGCGTACTGAGAAGGCTCACAGATGTTGGGCCCTATGTAGACGGACACATAGTGGTTCAGTCCAGAAACTTTGTTCCGGGTCATCCATACTTCCTAAATTAAGGCAATATGAATCTTGCCCCAAACTGATTTTCTCCCTCAGAGCGTGTGTAGCTGTTTCGCTCCGATGGAGGCCACCGTGGCGCAGAGGTTAGCATCTCCGCCTATGACGCTGAACGCTTGGGTTCGAAACCTGGCGAGACTATCAATAAAAATTTTCAACGGTGGTTTTCCCCTCCTAATGCTGGCAACATGTAAAACTTCTCATCAAAGAGGTGTTGCACTGCGGCACGCCGTTCGGACTGGGCCAGAAAAAGTAGCACCCTTATCCTTGAGCTTGAACTTGAATCGGACTGCACTCATTGATATGTGAGAAGTTTGCCCCTGTTCCTTAGTGGAATGTTCATGGGCAAAATTTGCAATTTGGATTTTGGAAGTTTATCTGGATGATCTCAATCATTGGGCCTCCAGTAAATGGGCTTCTTGGGAGTAGGTGAAGGTCTTCTTCGTTAGGCTGCATTGAGATCCTTGTCACTGCACTGCCTTAAGTAAAGGACGTATGAGAATACAATGCGATTTCGTTTATTGTACCTAACCAAAAGCCACCCCTTATTCACAAATAGACCGGCAATAGGGGACTTAATAGCCCGTCTTTTACCTCAAGCTTCAGTAGAAGCCAAATGAAGCGAATCTCTCTAGTTTTTAACGGTGCCTCACCATCTGCCGTCGTAAATCACACTTCCTTGATTCTTAATTTAACTTCAAATGTCATGTCATCTATTGGTGGCTAAAACTGAAGCCTGTTAATTTTTCGAAAAAAAAAACAAAAAAAGATGTTGTCTCTCTCAACTCTGGACTTTTTTTTTGGCTATTATCATAAAACCTTGGTAACAAGACAGGCTGCAGATGTTTCGTTGCCTTAAAGCTTATTACAATGTTGTCACCTTTTGTTTTGTTCTACGATGGCTTTTGCATTGGCAATTGTTGTTGGGGCAAGCAATTGAGGTAAGGATGAAAAATAATAGTCTACCATCATCAAGCAGCAACCACCAGTTGTGGCAGGCAGGCAGGCAGGCAAGCGGTTAGAGGCAGCCGCCAATGACAGGAAAATGCGTTCCGTGCGTGTTAGGATTTAAAGTCCGTCTATCTGTCGTCACAACAATAACAGCCAACATGGTCTTCAAAGCATTTAACAAATGCTACTGAATTTTCTTTGACTCTTCCTCTGCCTCTGCCTCTATATATATCTGCCTTAGCTTCTGCTTAAGGCCAGGGCACATTTTCACCACCAGGTTGAAGATCGCAAAACACAAAAAGCGGGCTGGGCAAACGTTCCAAAGTGTATGAATGCCCAGCCAAAGTATGATTGTGATAAATCTCCAAGAAATATGAAATATTCCTTTGAAGTTCCTAAACAAGCAACAACCAGAGAGACATACGATACACATATGTGCAGCTACAGCATCAACACCATCAGCCCACCAACTCCATAGCCATTGCCACCATCATAAGGATGATGATGATGATGATCATCATCATCATCCTGCAGTTGCGAGCTACTTGCAGGTTACATACATATCTATGTATGTAACTGGCGGCGGTGGAGGCAAGTTGTTAGAGACTGCAGCATTATTCTATGCTCTATGTCACATTAAGTGACCAATTATTAAATATTAAAGTTTTGCCTTTTGCCCAGCAATAATGCAAGTTTTCATAGCTCTTAAGCACTTCGCCTCGTGCATTGTTTTCCCAACGTGTTGGCAGGCCTAGCAGGCAACAGCTCAACCGACATCCAGAGCGCATCATGGCAGGCCGAATAGCACGAAAAAAGGTTGTTTTTACTATAACAACATTTTTTGTATAGTTTTATGATGGCATTGCAGCATATCTTAAATGCTTTATTGTCTCTTTATAAAACAAAATAAGTAATGAAAACAGTATAACACCACAACTATGAGACACGATCGATCGTCGTCTTTCCGCCTATACGGTCCACTGTCCACTGTCCTGTCGACTGTCTGCGCATGCGTATGTTGTAAATGTTTATATGAATGTAAGAATTTTTCGTTTGTCTATTTTTAGTTAGTTATGAAGGGATTTTTTCATCGCTGTTGTTCATGTGGCCATTTTTCTCCTCTTTTTTTTCCAAACTAGCAATGAACAAAAAGGAAATGTTTCAGGAATTAAACATTTTTGTAGATAAGGCGTTAATGATGTTTAATGGATTTCGTAGAAATTTATCATGAACTTCGTCTCGGCATATATTGATAATTTATTAAATGAACTCTGAAGAGAAGAAACCAGTAATTAAAGAGATATGTACATACGAGTATATATGAGAGAAATTAATATTGAAGAGTTAAGTGTCACAAAAAATATTCTCAAAGTGTAATTCATTATATCCTAGACCACTACTAAGGTTATTATTGGGTTGCCCAAAAAGTAATTGCGGATTTTTTAAAAGAAAGTAAATGCATTTTTAATAAAACTTAGAATGAACTTTAATCAAATATACTTTTTTTACACTTTTTTTCTAAAGCAAGCTAAAAGTAACAGCTGATAACTGACAGAAGAAAGAATGCAATTACAGAGTCACAAGCTGTGAAAAAATTTGTCAACGCCGACTATACGAAAAAAAAATGCAAATACAAATTTTGCCCCTGAACATTCCACTAAGGAACAGGGCCAAACTTCTCACATATCAGTGTGAGTGCAGTCCGATTGTAGTTTAAGCCTAATGATAAGGGGCTTCGTTTTTACAGCCGAGTCCGAACGGCGTACCGCAGTGCGACACCTCTTTGGAGAGAAGTTTTACATGGCATAGTACCTCACAAATGTTCCCTGCATTAGGAGAGGAAAACCTCCGTTGAAACTTTTTTCTGATGGTCTCGCCAGGATTCGAACCCAGGCGTTTACCGTCATAGGCAGACATGCTAACCTCTGCGCTACGGTGGCGTGAAGTAGACGAATAAAACTAGATTAAACAAGTAAAAAGGTGTTAAGTTCGGCCAGGCCGAACTTTGGATACCCACCACCTCGGGTATATAAGTAAACCACCTTTCGTCATAATCCAGTGAGAAATGCATAAATAATGCCCCCATTGAAGGTATATCGCAATATGGTCCGATTTGAACAAAATTGGGACATTAAATGGTCTAATAATTTTTTACAACAAAATATAGTTTTTTTCGGTACCTATATCCATTTATAGACCGATCTGAACCATATTCCACACAGATGTCGAAAAGTCTAACATATGTCATTATGTAAAATTTCAGCGAAATCGGATTTAAAATGTGTCTTTTATGGGCCCAATACCTTAAATCGAGATATCGGTCTATATGGCAGCTATATCCTAATCTGAACCGATCTGGGCCAAATTGAAGAAAAATGTCGAGGGGCCTAACACAACTCACTGTCCCAAGTTTTGGCAAAATCGGACAATAAATGCTCCTTTAATGGGCCCAAGACCTTAAATTGAGATATCGGTCTATATGGCAGCTATATCCTAATCTGAACCGATTTGAGCCAATTTGAAGAAAAATGTCGAGGGGCCTAACACTATTCACTGTCACAAGTTTTGAAAAAAAATCGGACAATAAATGCTACATCTAATTCTGAACCAATTTTGATGGACCTCGGCGGATTAATCCAGATAGATTATTAAAATTCCTGTATCAAATTTCGAGCAAAGCAAATATGTTCAAAATGTAATTACTATGGTTGACATATGACAACAAATTATCCAAAATCTGACGAACAAATATATGGGAGCTATATCTAAATCTGAACCGATTTCGACCAAACTTTATGGATATTGTGGTAGTCATCGAGGAAGGTGTTGTACAAATTTTGGGAAGATTGGTCAATAAATGCGCTTGCAGTGGGTCTAGGAGTGAAAATCGGGCGATATATATATATATATGAGAGCTATATCTAAATCTGAACCGATTTCTATGAAATTCACCAGTAATATCGAGAGTCATAAGAAAATCTTTCCTACAAAATTTCGAGAGAATCGGTTAACAAATGACCATTTTATTGCTGTATTACTCCAAATCGGACAAACATATATATGGGAGCTATATCCAAATCTTAGCGGATTTCTATGAAATTCACCAGTAATATTGAGAGTCATAAGAAAATCTTTCCTACAAAATTTCGAGAGAATCGGTTAACAAATGACCATTTTATTCCTGTATTACTGCAAATCGGACGAACATATATATGGAAGCTATATCCAAATCTGAGCCGATTTCTATGAAATTCACCAGTTATGCTGAGAGCCATAAGAAAATCTTTCTTGTATTACTGCAAATCGGACGAACATATATATGGAAGCTATATCCAAATCTGAGCCGATTTCTATGAAATTCACCAGTTATGCTGAGAGCCATAAGAAAATCTTTCCTGCCAAATTTCGAGCGAATCGGTTAACAAATGACCATTTTATTGCATTATTACTACAAATCGGCCGAACATATATAGGGGAGCTATATCTAAATCTGAACCGATTTTTTCCAATTTCCATAGGCTTCGTCTCTAGGCCGAAAAACATGCCCAAACCAAATTTAAAGACGATCGGATGAAAATTGCGACCTGTATACACAAATTAACATGGACAGACAGACGGACAGATAGACAAACAGACATACAGACAGACGGCCATAGCTAAATCGAATCAGAAAGTGATTCTGAGTCGATCGGTATGCTTATCAATGGGTCTATCTCTCTTCCTTTTGGGTGTTACAAACAAATGCACTAAGTTATAATACCCTGTACCACAGTAGTGGTGTAGGGTATAAAAACAGTGGGCAATATAATAGCAAAAAATATTTTACGCCCCATTGTTGTTGGGAAAAATTTAATTTATTTTGTATAGAAAACATTTTCCAACAAAATACCGGAATTATTTAAAAATGCATTAGGACATGCGCCAAACGAATTGTAGATCGTAAAGAAAAACAAAATCTAAGCAACATGAATGGATGTTAACACAACACGCAATCGTTGTAGTTTTGTTAACACTGCAGACGTTGGCTAATTTAATTAACTCTTAAACCTAACAACCTCTGTATACGCCCATAAAATGTGTTCATGTCTGCCCAAGTCGCTGCTGGATAAGCGAGTTGATTTTTGCAAAACAAAATGCTATGAAAACATTTGAATTAAAGATTTCGCAAAGCGTTTTGTTAATAGAAAAAATTAATGAATTGTGTAATGAAGTTTAAATATCAGATAGAACGCCCTGGGTAGGGTAAGAGATTTGGAAAAAAAAAAAAAAACAAAAATATGAACACCCTACAAACTTTTCCTTATAGAGGGTATTGGGTTATAGCCCATCTGCGGGCACAGCAACTCCTCTTTATGGAGAAGTTTTCCAGGTTGAAATACTCTCTACTGACACCACATGGTATCCTACGTAACAAGGACCTCCTAGAAAGCAGTACTTCTGCAAATTTTTTAGTAATGGCTTTTTTTGTGTTAAGATTTAGGTCATGAGGCATTCCAACGGCGCTGAATCAGCTCGTTGTAACATGACAGGAAGAAACTAAGATAACACACACTTATTTTTTTCCCTGTAAGTAGATAAGTTGCTAAAAATTTGGATACTCTTTAGGACAACAAAATGACCAAAATTGTTTTTTTTTTTCTTAAATTTTTCATTGACAAATCTGGTTTGGTTTTATAAACCGCCAAGGTTTAGTAATAAAATCAGGCACTATATATAAAATGTTATCATTGCTCAAGTTACTTTGTTGCCAGTCTTTTTTAAAGGAGAGAAAAAAAAAAACTAAACGACAACGAAGGATTAAAAGCAGTTACGATTTGGAATGAAATCAGAATCACATAAATTTGCGTTTTAAAAGCTTTTTCGAACTGGCTCGCTTTGCGCGCTTGCTCACACACACATTTTATTTATGCCGCAATGTTGACATTGATAATAATGACACTGATTGTTCAGGCAACACATCATTAAGAACACACAACGATTTTGTTGCCCCAACGAAATTGTTGCGCTCTGTCGGCTTGTCAGCCCCATCACGCTCTGCTAAAAGCCTTTCCGCACAGCTATGCCGTCTTGGTGCTGCACTTAAACATCAGGCTGGCGTAGCACTCAGCTACTGATGACGTTGCCCCCATATTGGAATGAATCAGGATGGGTTTGCGTAAGCAAGATATACTCTCTCACCCCCCACCCCCCTCAAGGTACCCTTGCAAATGCAACAGGATCTTTTAAAACATTTGTGAGTTAAAAACTTAAATGAAATGCTGTTAGTTATGTGTAGACCAAAAAATTTACATTAATGTTAAGTAACAACAAATGGAACGAAATAAAAGACGGAAGACGACGGAAGACCCCAAAAGCTAAAGAGAATTTCCACAAATGCCATCATACAGATACAACACAACATACTGTGGGTCAAGCAAAGGATAGCGGGGCCCAGGATGAAGAGTGGGTTGTAAAGAAACGCACTGAAACTGGATAAACTACAAATCAAATATTTATTAAAGAAACGCAAAAAAACAGCCAAAGACTTGGGAAAACATTTAACACGGGTAGATGGCACAGTGGTGGGTTGGGAGATTAAAACTCAATAGGTCAAAAGGTGTTAGGCCCACCACCTTGGGTATATATGTAAACGACACGGATGTCGAAAAGCCTAACATAAGTCACTGTGTCAAAATTCAGTTAAATCGGATAAATGCGTCTTTTATGGGGCCAAGACTATAAATCGAGATATTGGTCTATAAAGCGCAGCTATATTCAAATCTGGATCCTAAATCGGAGGATCGGTATATATGGCAGCTATATTTAAATCTGGACCGATCTGAGCCAAATTGATGAAGAATGTCGAATGGCCCAACACAACTCACTGTCCCAAATTTCAGCAAAATCGGAAAATAAATGTGGCTTTTATGGGCCCAAGACCCTAAATCGGAGGATCGGTCAATATGGCAGCTATATCAAAATCTGGACCGATATGGACCAAATTGAAGAAGGATGTCGAAGGGTCTAACACAACTCACTGTCCCAAATTTCAGCAATATCGGATAATAAATGTAGCTTTTTATGGGCCTATGACCCTAAATTGTCGGATCGGTCTATATGGCAGCTAAATCGAAATCTGAACCGATCAGGGCCAAATTAAAAAATGATGTCGAAGGGCCTTACGCAACTCACAGTCGCAAATTTCAGCTAAATACGATAGTATATGTGGCTTGTATGGGCCTAAGACCCTAAATTGGCGGATCGGTCTATATGTCAGCTATATCCAAATCTGGACCGATATGGGCCAAAGTGAAGAAGAATGTCGAAGGGCCTAACATAACTTACTGTCCCAAATTTCGGAGACATCGGACTATAAATGCGCCTTTTATGGACTCAAAACCTTAAATCGAGAGATCGGTCTATATGGCAGCTATATTCAAATCTGGACCGATCTGAGGCAAATTGAAGAAGGATGTCGAAGGGCCTAATACAACTCGCTGCCCCAAATTTCAGCAAAATCGTATAATAAATGTGGCTTTTATGGGCCTAAGACCCTAAATTGTCGGATCGGTCTATATGGCAGCTATATCAAAATCTGGACCGATGTGGACCAAATTGAAGAAGGATGTCGAAGGGTCTAACACAACTCACTGTCCCAAATTTCAGTAAAATCGTATAGTAAATGTGGCTTTTATGGGCCTAAGACCCTAAATCGGCGGAACGGTCTATATGGCAGCTACATAGAAATCTGAACCGATCTGGGGCAAACTAAAGAATGATTTCGAAGGGTCCTAGACAACTCACTGTCCCAAATTTCAGCAAAATCGCATAAAAAATGTGGCTTTTATGGGCCTAAGGCCCTAAATTGGCGGGTCGATCTATATGTCAGCTATTGTATATCCAAATGGACCGATATGGACCAAATTGAAGAAGAATGTCGAAGGGCCTAACATAACTTACTGTCCCAAATTTCGGAGACATCGGACTATAAATGCGCCTTTTATGGACCCACAACCTTAAATCGAGAGATCGGTCTATATGGCAGCTATATTCAAATCTGGACCGATCTGAGCCAAACTGAAGAAGGATGTCGACGGCCCTAACACAAAATCCGGATAATGAATGTGACTTTTATGGGTTTAAGACTCTAAATCGGCGGATCGGTCTATATGGCATCTGTATCGAAATCTGCACCGATCTGGGCCAAATTGGAGTAGAATGTCGAAGGCCCTAACACAACTCACAGTCGCAAATTTCAGCTAAACTGGATAATAAATGTGACTTGTATGGGCCTATGACCCTAAATTGGCGGATCGGTCTATATGTCAGCTATATCCAAATCTGGACCGATATGGGCCAAATTGAAGAAGGATGTCGAAGGGCCTAACATAACTCACTGTCCCAAATTTCAGCAAAATCTTGTAATAAATGTGACCTTTATGGGCCTAAGACCCTAAATCGGCGGATCGGTCTATATGGAGGCTATATGAAGATATAGTCCGATATAGGTCATCTTCGAACTTAACCTGCTTATGGACAAAAAAAAAATCTGTGCAAAGTTTCAGCTCAATATCTCTATTTTTAAAGAAGGCAATGTGATTTTGAACAGACAGACAGACGGACGGACACGGTTAGATCGTCTTGGATTATAACGCTGATCAAGAATATATATACTTCGTAGGGTCGGGAATGGATATTTCGATGTGTTGCCAACGGAGTGACAATAATTTTATTCTACATACGAAACTTCTGTCAAACCAGCAAACATTTAAGTTTCTAGGAACCCTACAAGGATAATCGAGAGACTAATTTATATGGGAGCTATATCAGGTTATAGACCGATTTCAACCGTACTAAACACAGTTGTTGAAAGTCATATCAGAACACTATGTGAAAAATTTCAGCCCAATCGGACAAAAATTGAGGCTTCCAGGGGCTCAAGAAGCCAAATCTGGAGATCGGTTTATATGGGAGCTATATCAAAATTTGAACCGATATGGACCATTTGTATCTTTGAAAAATTTCAAGCGGCTAGCTTTACCCGTTTGACCGCTATCGTGATTTCGATAGACGGACGGACGGACATGGCTAGATCGACTCAGAATGTCGGAACTATCCAGAATATATGTACTTTATGGGGTCGCAGATCAATATTTCGAGGTATTACAAACGGAATGACTAGATTTGTATACCCCCATTCTATGGTGGTGGGTATAAAAATGAATCTGTGTTTCTTTGTTCCGTATAGACTCGAAAACTACTGAACCGATTTTCTTGAAATTCTTAGAAATTGTGTTGGTTGGTCTGGAACGAGAAATAGGCTATATGATTTGTTGATATCTGAAGCGGGGCGGACCCTCCCCTTACGGCAACAGGGCCGCCAAAAATCAAAAGTGAACAGATCAAGACGATATGGAGCTTAAATGAAAGATATTTGGGAGTACAATACGAGTATGATATTTAAAATTGGGTCCAAGTACTTAGGGGGCCGGCCCAGGACCAAAACCACCCCAAAAGTGTAGCCCAAAATCAAAAGTGGACCGATCGTAACAATGTGGGGCTCAAATGAAAGGTACCTGTGGTCCATGTACCTAGGGCCCCCCAGGACCAAAAGCAGCCCCAAAAGTCTCGCCGAAAATCAAAGTGGGAGATTATGGGGCTAAAATGAATGGTATTCGGTAGTAGAGTGCGAATATAATGTCAAAAATTGGTTCCAAGCACAAAACCGCCCCAAAAGTACCGCCCAAAATCAAAAGTGGACTGATCTTAACACCACTCCTTATTTGAGAGTAGAGTACGAATATAATTATCGAATATTAAAAATTGGGTCAATCTCAATGAGACCACCTGCTGTCCAGGTGTTCGCTTAGACAAGGCGGGTTATTGGTGCCTTTAAATAGCCAATGGCTATGACGTTCGTGCGGCAATCGTTCCAATGGACCGAAACGAGCGTGCTCACCTAGAAAAACTTGACGCGGATCGCTATCTCCATATACAAATGTGGCTACAACAACAACAATAATGTGCCATCCCATTTAGTATCGGTCGGCCGTACATTTATGTAGTTCAGCCTACATGTTAGTTGGGAGATTTTTTGGGGATCGCTTAGCCCTTCCGCCTCTTGGCCCCAAACAACAATGTGCGTACTTCTTTCAAATTTGGATTTCATATTCGTGTCTATAATAGTAGAGTACGAACTCTACTATTATAGACTTTCCCCGTTTGGGGCAAATTTTGAGGATAAACTACGAATCTCATAGTCATTTTAGGGACCAAGTTTCCGAGGGACTCGATATTTGGTCCCTAATATAAATATCAAATGCATATTATGTCTCCATTGACCTTTAATTTAGTACCATATAGTTCCGGTCGGCTTACATGTCCGTTTAGGGGCCCTCTGGTTTCATTTGGGTTCCATATTGTCCCCATCGGTCTACAAGTAAGGTCTAAGGGGCTCGCAGATACTTGGATCTTAATATTAATTTCATATTCGTACTCAATCTATCAAAGAACGTTGATATGAGTCCCACATTGTCGTGTTTATTTGGGGTGCAGGGTTTTTGGGATTGCTGTGGCCCCAAACACTTGGAGTCACACTTTTAATCTAAAATTCATGATCAGCCTCCAAATACCTTTAATATGATACCCATATTGTCCCCTTCGCTTAACAGGTCCGCTTGGGTGGGGCGTTCCCCCCTGTTTATATAACTCCAAAATGATTTTTTTAACATAAAAAAAAAAATCTTATATCGAATGAGACATTTCCAATTTCCTGAGTTTTTTAAAATTAAGGTATGGGGGAAGATCCCCATTTTCATTTCATTCTAGAAAAATGTCAGTAAAAACGGGTCAGCTGTCTTTAGGGCTTTATGGAACATATAAACAAAACAAACCGCAACTCTTTGACTTTTCTATAAAATTAGGGACTTACACAGATATTTGGAGATGTAAGAAATAGAATGACAAAGTTGGAACCGATGCAGAATTCAACCTTAACGTCGCTTTATTAAAGCAATATTTCATTTGCCCTTTTTCCCAAGGCACCAATAAAACCAAGTCATTGCTTACCACAGTGCACACCATCTTGAACGCATCGAACAAAAAAAAAATGGTAATAAACCATCTGATGATGAGCCAAATGGCTCAGAATCGTTGGGCTGGTGGAGAAAATAAGTCAAAGATACACAAATAAATGGTTGCATGCAATGTTTCAAGTATGGCATTCAAATGAATTGAATTGAAAATTTTCAATTGCCCATGCTGTCCGTTTGGTGGTGGTCATCTCTCGGTGTGTCTGGGAGACTCTTTTTTTCCTGCCTTCTTTTTTTTTTCGTCTTTAGCTCTGAGTAGACCAGCATTCACGCACACTCACATAGCAGCAAACATTGATAGTGTTTTCCTTTACAATGCCAACGTAACACAAGTTGCAGCTACGCATGCGCATAGTCGCTTCCACCTCTTACAAACTACTGACTGGCATTGTAAGCGCAACATTTTTTCCAAGACATTTAGTTGTGCTTGAATTGCGCGATGGGTTTAGGGTCTTCCGCCATTCGTTGTGACCACCTAGCTTTAAGTGATGGAAATTCTTGGTTTTACCTTAAATGTGGTTTCTTTTCTTTGTTGCTGACCAAAAACGTATCGAATATTGGAGAAAACCTAAAACAACCACAAAGTCCACCAGCAAGAACTAGAAAATCGAACTGACTTTTTGCTTGCACATATCAATGATAGGCAAAAAAAGAAAAGGACTACCACCACCAACAACAAGTTTTTGTATACCGGCTAAGGGAATGGACTTTTAAGAAAAATCGCCTTGGAGAATAAATACAGTTTAATGGGTAAATAACGCAAAAATGCAAATCAATTGTTAAACAAAGAGGGCTACTTTTTTTTTTTTGCTTCTCTATTTCACATGGCTCCTGCCATTTCTGCTGGTGAATTTTTAGATAGATTTCAATTCATGCTTGGCAGAACAGCAACAACAAAAACAAAGCACAATGTAATTGTCTTTGGGTTTCTAATGTCGCCCGAAGAGTTTGCTTTCGCATTGAATGTCTTTTGAGCGAAATTCCGTTTGAAGACTTGACAAATAAAAAACGGGTCTTTTTCGGCAATGGTTTGGAAAGCATGTGAAAACTATATTTTTTGTAAAGTGAAAAAAAGACAAAAAGGGGTTTAGTTAGGCCAAGCCGAACTTGAGATGCCCACCATATATATTTTACACCAATTAAGTCAATATATTGGGTTGCCCAAAAAGTAATTGCGGATTTTTCATATAGTCGGCGTTGGCAAATTTTTTAACAGCTTGTGACTCTGTGATTGCATTCTTTCTTCTGTCAGTTACCAGCTGTTACTTTTAGCTTGCTTTAGAAAAAAAGTGTAAAAAAAGTATCTTTGATTAAAGTTCATTCTAAGTTTTATTAAAAATGCATTTACTTTTAAAAAATCCGCAATTACTTTTTGGGCAACCCAAAAGGACAACTATATGGACAAATGAATCAATTAAGACCATACTCAAAACGAGTTATATTGGGAAGTGTTAGCGCTGTAGATTGGTCCTTTCCGAATTTTAAATAGTTTGGCAGCTTTACTCCGGTGGATGAAGGGCTAGCCACAATCTGCATAGTGGCCAAATGCTTTAACATCAGCCTTATTTGCGCCTATGCCCCGACGGAAGACAAGAACTAAAAGACCAAGGATATTTCCTACGAGCGTCTAGAGAGAGAATGTGACCCCTGCTCCGCCCTTAATATCGTTCGGGGAGATGGGGACAGCAAACGACGTCATATTTTTTGCTGCTTTTTTGACATTTCTCTTCAGTAAGGTTTGCCATTTCATGATGGAAAGATGTACGAGTCAACAACGAGTTGAAGTTATTAAAATTTACTACCGAAATTCAGAGTCAAGGGCCTTAACGTTAAGAATACTACGTCCAATTTATGGTTGAGCCTCATTTCTGGCTGAATGGCTTCTTCAATAAGCAAAATATGCGTTATTGTCAGACAGCAAGCATGAGTCATCATTGCATACCGAAAAAATTACGGCTTGGTGCGGTTTATGGGCCGGCGGCGTCATTGGACCGTACTTCTTCAGTGATGATCAAGAGCGGCACGTTACTGTGAATGGGTATCGCTATCGTTCAGTGATAACGGAATATTTTTGGACCCAATTGGATGATGTGAACTTGAAACACAAGTGGTTCCAACAGGACGGCACCAAAAGCCACACAGTGAATGTTTCATTCAAGATATTGGGAACCATGTTTAGAGAACGTGTTATCTCAGGAAACGATCCAGTCGATTGCCTCGTGTCGGTTGTGAGATTAGAAGCCGTTAGACTACTTCCTGTAGGGCTGCGTCAAGTTTATGGTCTATGCCAACAAGCCAGCGAGGATTGTTGAACATCGTACGAATATCGAAGGCGAAATTTACAGCAATATTGGCCGATTTATGCTTGAAAACCATTGAAAATTGGGTTCAGCGTCTGGACTTCTGCAATCATGAGCGTGTTGGCTATATTTAATGGCATCGAACCTATTTACTTTTACAGAAATAAAGAATTTCATCGATATCCACAACCGTTTTTGTTAAAAAAAAAAACTTTTGTAGTGCTCTTATTGAAAAAGTCGATAGGAAGGAAAAATATCTTTGGTCCAATGGTCGAAAAATTTAGCCTGTACGAAAAGACTTCTGATATGAGGCCAATAGACTTCGCCGCGTCAAAGAATATGGTAGTTAGCAATACCAGATTTTAAAATCGAAGGATTCACATGGCCACATGACAGTCAGCCGATCAAAACAAGAGAAACCCAAAGGATCAAATTGCGATTTATGGAAGTTATTCAACCTGCGATCCATCCGAGGGGCGAACATCGATTGGGATCAGTACCTTGGAAGGTAGTGAAGTTGGAAAGCTGCAAACACAATAGGTGGCAACAGCATACTCTACTCGGCTGAATCAATTGCTTGTAGAAATCTCTCTTTGTTCCGATAGTATAGCACCCAATAGCAATCTATTAGCCACTCCATGAAAAGAGTCGTAGCATGGTATGACTAGGAGTGTCAATAAGATGCTGAAGCTAAGAATGGAGCATACAGGTCAATTTTACAGTAAGTAGCAATGGGCCAGGCGAAGAAGGAGGGGTTTTTGGGAGAAAGGGAAAGTGGAGAAACGGCCTTTTCCGCAAGAAGGAAATGGAGAGACGTGAGTGTAACGTAAATCGAGATATTTAGGAGCCAGAATGAAATTCAAAATTTATACCAAAGAATTCCACATCAAACCGATGTCTTTGATACATCCTCCTGAAGAGACAAAGAGAGAAATTTGGTAATTGATGCAGATAGTGTACGGAAAGAACACTTTTTCCAGCTGCTGGTATATGATGATGGTGGCCATGAGTATACCACATAACAAATCCCTGATGATCGTATAGAATATGTGCCACCTAGTCAGAACGAGGTACATGTAACAGCCACCAAAAAAAAAAGAGAAAATAATAAGGCAGCAGGAGCCGATGGGTTGCCGGCTGAACTGTTAAAGACTGGACACGACAAGTTGATAAGAGGTATGTGTCAGCTCGTCTACGCAATCTGCCTAGAAGAAAGCATACCCGATGTTCGGAACCTCAGCATGCTATGTCCCATGTACAAGATAGTGAACACGACTGTTTGTGCCAACTAAAGAGGAATAAGTCTCCTCCCGATCACATACAAGATACACTCGAGCGTACTTTGTGAAAGATTAAACTATAAAGTCAAGGAAATAATTAGGTCTTATCTGCGCTGCTTGAGATCTGGCCAAACCACTTTAGAACCGATATTTATATTGCGCCAAAGATCGGGATGGACAATTTGACACCTACACGCAAATATTTCGGGCTATCACGGATCGCGTGAGGAGATATTTACGCACAGCAAACTGCACATCAGGACTTTAAAAACCGAGACGGTAAGGACACGAACAGTCTTGCAGTATAAGAAGAAGATTTACGTCTCCTGTGATGATGGCACGATTTGCATTGTTTGGGTGTCTGGCCACAGCGGAGTAAGAGCGAATAAAAGAGCAGACGATTTGGCAGTAAAGGCCTGAGGAATGCCGTCAATAAACTTGGTTAAACCTAAGCCTTTTGGGCCGAGTTAAGAGATGACATCGAACGCGGATATAAGACTGGAATGGAAAAACGGTCGGTAGGACGACCAAAAACATATGGGGAGATCCGGATCATGAGAAGACGAGGCTATTACTGAAAAGAAGTAAGAAGGAGGTCAGTATAGCTCTCGGTATCATAACGGGACACATAGGACCACGAGCTCACACACGGCTAACAGACACTCGGCACTTAGGTGGGGATGCAATACCAAACATGAACCGTCTTAGGGTGCGGTATGGAAAATAATAAAGTGGTTTGTTAGTACCGTAGAATTTCAGACTTAGATTTTCTTTTTGGAAGTTGTTTTCTAGTGTCTAGAGCGGACAACAAGCAGATTAGGTGCTGGCTTAGGTGTATATCTCTAGTGGTATGGGGCGGATTGAAATACACACCCTCATTTCAACCTAACCTATCTTTGGGGATTGAAAACCACGATAGCTTAAGAACATTATATCACGGGACGATTATTTTGCAGCGGGGATGATGACCAAAAATAAAACTGGACCGATTGGTACAATAAAGGATTCAAATGAAAGGTATTCAAGAGTAGAGTATGAATGTCTGAAAAAAAGATGGGTCCAAGTACCTGGGGGGCCACCCCAGCCCCTAAACCCCTTAAAATAAGTTTATTTGACGATCATGATAATATGGGACTCAAATAAAAGGTATTCGGGAGTAGATTACGAATATGGTCAGGAAGTAGGATAGGCTTTATAATTTTTTGATAACAGAAGGGGGGAGGGAACTTCACCGTTACCCCAAAAACACCGACCACAATCAAAAGTGAACCCAAAAGGACAATATGGGCATCCAATAAAAAGTATGCGGGAGTAGATAACGAATTTATGTCAAAGTATAGGGGATCAACCCATGGGCACATTAGCCAATCACGAATATATGAGTCTCGGTTTGTTTGTTCCGTATAGACTAAAAAATGGCAGAACCGATTTTCTCTAAATTTGCGCATATTTTGAAGGTTGGTCTGGAAGGAAATATAGGCTATATAATTTTTCGATTTCGGAAGGGGGGGGGGGGGCGGACTCCCCCCCTTATGCCAAAAACACAACCCTAAATCAAAAGTGGACCGATCGGGACAATATAGGTATCAAATGAAAATATGCGGCTCAAATGAAAGGTATTCGGGAGTAGATTTCGAATCTGGCATACAAAATCAGATCGAAGCATAGGGGGTCACGTCATCCCTCAAAAACGCCATTAGAACCATTATGATAATATGATACTTGGCTGAATCGATTTTCTTAAAATTTTCATAGATTATTTGTGTTTGTCTGGAAGGAAACATAGGCTATATAATTTTTAGATATCGGGTGGATGCGGACCCTCCCCCTTACCACATGGGCACATTAACCAATCACGAATATATGAGTCTCGGTTTGTTTGTTCCGCATAGACTGAAAAACGGGAGAACCGATTTTCTCAAAATTTGCTCATATTTTGAAGGTTGGTCTGGAAGGAAACATAGGCTATATAATTTTTCGATATCGGAAGGGGAGGCGGACTATCCCCCTTATGCCAAAAACACAACCCAAAATCAAAAGAGGACCGATCGGGACAATATAGGTATCAAATGAAAGGTATTGGAGTGTAGAATACGAATATGGTATAAAAATTTGCGTCTAAGTACCCATCGGGCTGTCCCAACCCCAAAACTCCCCCATACAGACATACTGGACCTTCATTTCAATATGAAAGATATTTGGGAGTAGATTTCGAATTTGGCATACAAAATCAGATCGAATATAGGGGGTCACGTCACCCCTCAAAAACGCCATTAGACCCATTATGATAATATGATACTTGGCTGAATCGATTTTCTTAAAATTTTCATACATTGTGTACGTTTGTCTGGAAGGAAACATAGGCTGTATAATTTTTAGATATTGGGTGGAGGTGGATCCTCCCCCTTACCACATGGGCACATTAGCCAATCACTGAAAAACGGCAGAACCGATTTTCTCAAAATTTGCGCATATTTTGAAGGTTGGTCTGGAAGGAAATATAGGCTATATATTTTTTCGATATCGGAAGGGGGGCGGACTCTCCCCCTTATGCCAAAAACACAACCCAAAATTAAAAGTGGACCGATCGGGACAATATAGGTATCAAATGAAAGGTATTGGAGAGTAGGTTTCGAATCTGGCATACAAAATCAGATCGAAGTAACGCCACCTCTCAAAAACTCTCTTAGATCCATTATGACTGTATAATATTTGGCTGAACTGATTTTCTTAAAATTTTCATAGATTGTGTACGTTTGTCTGGAAGGAAACTTAGGCTGTATAATTTTTAGATATCCGGTGGAGGCGGACCCTCCCCTTTACCCCAAAAACCATATACCCCCAAATGGGCATATTAGCCGACCAGGGTTATATGGGACTCAAATGATAGGTATTAGGGAGTAGATTACGAATAGGACATAAAAATTTGCGTTCAAGTCTAGGTGGCGCTTTTCCTCCTCAAGATACGTCAAATGTGTTATTTGACCCATTATGACAATATGGGACTCAAATGAAAGGTATTTGAGAGTAGAACACGAATTTGTTATCCAATTTTGGGGACAAGTGTTTTGGGGTACGGCCTAAAGCACCCTCTAAACTGAACTTCATTTCCTTTGGGAGTTAAGAACGAATTTGATATCTATGTTCAGCGCAAAGTGTCCGTGGACGCCCCAGCCTCAACACACCCTCCATACGGTTCTTATTTAACGGCTACGACAATATGAGGCTCAAATTAAAGGGATTTGGAAGTGCAGCACGAATTTGATATTCACATTTGAGTCGAAGTATCTGAGGTGCCATCCCTCCCCTAAAAAGCACTTCTCATTACCCTTAATTTTTAAAAAACACTAGTAACTGAGCAGGGGCAAACTTCTCACACATCAATGAGTGCTTTCTGATTCAAGTTAAAACTCAATGTTTAAACTTTTTTTAAAGCCGAGTCCGAACGGAGTCCCGCAGTGCGACACCTCTTTGGGGAAAATTTTTTGAATGACCATGCATGGCATTGTATCTCGCAAATGTCACCAACATTAAAAGGGGATAAACACCGATTTGTCCCATGATCTCGTCAGGATTCGAATGCGTTCAGCTTCAAAGGCTACAATGGCACGAATTCGATATCTGCATTTAGGGCGAAGGGTCCTCACCCTAAAAAGATATTAGAGAGTTCAAGGAGACGCAGCGGAGCGGGCCCGGTTCGGCTTGTTCTTATATAAAGAACATGTTATACGAGTATACAAGTATATTTTGTTTACATTGCTAATCATACAATAAATATCCTCAGCGTAGAGAAACGTCAATTTCGAAACAATTACCCGCTTGCTTCTGCTGATATCAATAATCTAGACAAGGTAAATACATAATTAGATTAAATTAGATAAGTCGGTTACTGCCTGGTACAAATATGTGTACAATGGATCGAAATCTTTGAGAAACTGGAGAGTATATATCAAACAATTTAATTTAATCTAATTAGCTTATCAAATGGCAAATGCACATATAGAACAAATTAGCAATTGTCATTTAAGATAATTGACATTGAAATGTTGATTGCTGCGACAAGTTGGCAAAAAGAAAACAACATTCAAGATAAGCTCTTGAGATTGTTGACAAGTGCTTCAAGTGCTAGATAATAACAATTAAATGACATCTAAATTGAAAAATTGCTCAATTGAGTTTGGTTGAATAAAGCAAATACAAAAAAATTTTATGAGATTTAGATTGAATATAATGGAGTAAAAAAGCAAGTAAAAGCGTGCTAAGTTAGGCCGGGCCGAATCTTATATACCCTCAAGCATGGATCGCATATGTCGAGGATAAAAGAAAAGATTTGCTCTGCTATTAGAGCGATATCAAGATATGGTGCGATTCGGACCACAATTCAATTATATGCTGGAGACCTGTGCAAAATGTCAGCCAATTCGAGTAAGAATTGCGCCCTTTGGGGGCTCAAGAAGTAAAATAGAGAGATCGATTTATGTGGGAGCTGTATCGGGCTATAGACCGATTCAGACCATTATAAACACGTATGTTGACGGTCATGAGAGGATTCGTCGCACAAAATTGCAGGCAAATCGGATAAGAATTGCGCCCTCTGGAGGCTCAAGAAGCTCAAGAAGCTCAAGAAGTCAAGATCCCAGATCGGTTTATATGGCAGCTATATCAGGTTATAGACCGATTTGAACCATATTTATCACAGTTGTTGGATATCATTACAGAACACGTCGTGCAAAATTTCATTCCAATCGGATAAGAATTGCGCCCTCTAGAGGCAAGACCCAAGATCGGTTTATATGGCAGCTACAACAAAACATGGACCGATTTGAACCATACTTAGTGCAGTTATTGGAAGTGATATAAACCGATCTTGGGTCTTGACTTCTTGAGCCTCTAGAGGGCGCAATTTCTATCCGATTTGACTGAAATTTTGTACATGGTGTTTTGGTATCACTTCCAACAACTGCACTAAGTATGGTTCAAATCGGTCCATGTTTTGATATAGCTGCCATATAAACCGATCTTGGGTCTTGACATCTTGAGCCCCTAGAGGGCGCAATTCTCATCCGATTTGACTGAAATTTTGCATGTAGTTTTTTGATATCATTTTCAACAACTGCACTAAGTATGGTTCAAATCGGTCCATGTTTTTATATAGCTGCCATATAAACCGATCTTGGGTCTGGATTTCTTCAGCCTCTAGAGGGCGCAATTCTCATCCGATTTTACTGAAATTTTGCACGTAGTGTTTTGATATCATTTTCAACAACTGCACTAAGTATGGTTCAAATCGGTCCATGTTTTTATATAGCTGCCATATAATCCGATCTTGGGTCTTGACTTCTTGAGCCTCTAGAGGGCGCAATTCTCATCCGATTTGACTGAAATTTTTCACGTAGTATTTTGATATCATATCCAACAACTGCACTAAGTATGGTTCAAATAGGTCAATGTTTTGATGTAGCTGCCATATAAACCGATCTTGGGTCTTGACTTCTTGAGCCTCTAGAGGGCGCAATTCTCATCCGATTTGGCAGAAATTTTGTACAACGGCTTCTCTCATGACCTTCAACGTAGGTGTCTAATATGGTCTCAATCGATCAATAGCTTGATACAGCTCCCAAATAAACCTATCTCCCGATTAAGCTTCTTGAGCCCCTACAAGGCGCAATTCTTATCCGAATGTTATGGCACAATGTTCAGCATACATTTATGGTTCGAATCGGACTATAACTTGATATAGCTCCGTTAGCATAACAGTTCGTATTCAATATTCTCTGTTTGCTTTAAAATGAGATACCGCGCATAGAATTCGTTTTCTTTTATCCTTTGTTTGCCTAAAAGGAGATATCGGGAAAAGAACTCGACAAATGCATTCCATGGTGGAGAGTATATAAGATTCGGCTCGACCGAACTTATTGCATTTTTACTTGTTTTAGTTTTATTTCGATGCTAAATTATATTTAGCGATTAGCTAACTATTCATATCAGATCGATTTTTTGTTTTCTTTCAATTCAATGCAATATTATTTGACGATTAGCTAACTATTTACCAAATCCCATTACAATATGGCAACAAGTTTTGTTAGGTGATTGTTGTTTCTTATCGAATTGTTATAAATTAGTAATGCCTTGTTGTTGGCGCAGTTTTCATTACTCTCTACGCCTATCTGTCTATGGCAGCCTCAAGTTAAATTATCATTTCAGTTTTTGGTTTTTTCTGTGAAAATTTTAAACAACTCTTGCCATACATATATTTTCGAAAATGGTTTGGAAAAAAAGTGTGAAATTAAGAAAAATATTTTCGATTTTATATTTCAAGTCTGGTGCACATAGAGACATATAGCAAAAAAAAACCTGTGCACCATATCTTTTTACGTGTTTTTCTGGGTATTGCATTACCATAACGAACTAATTAATTATTAGCTATGTTGTCCTTTTTTTTTTTTGCTTTTGCTTTTGGTTGCTTATAAAAACTGCCTAAGATATGTTATCAAATGAAAATTTTGAATTTCATTCGCATTCGCGCATGCTGTTGTTGTATGGTTTAACTAAAAGGTGTCTGACCGCTTCGATTAATTGTATGTGGCGGCGGTACATGAATGAAACAAATTGTGACCAGAGCCAGATGCCGAACATAAGCTAATCAGACATTGCTTTTATAATGTGGCATGACGTGAAAATTTTAAAAAATTAAGACATTTAAGGAAGAAAACAAATCAAGTTTCTTCAATTCAATCCACTTCAATGATTCGCCAGGCAATTATTTTCTTCTATGACAGTCACATGTTAAATTCATTAGCAGTTTAAATTTTGATTTGCTGATGTATGGTAAGGATCAACATAAAGATTTCCATATCAGTTTGAAGAGAAAATAAGTAAAGTTCCGTTTTAGATTAGATTTACAAATCAAACCCTAGTGGTATTAAAGTTAAAGATCTTTCGATTAGACCTCTGTAGCTCATAAAATACGTTTTTATATCTACCACCAGAGGATGAGGTTTTGAACCACCTCGAAATGTTGATCTAGGACCCCATTAAGTATTTATATTCTTGATCTTCTCGACATTATGAGTCGATCTAGCCATGTCCGTCCTCCGTTCGTCCGCCTGTCAAAATCACGACAGCGGTCGAACGCGTACAGCTAGCCGCATGAAATTTTGCACAGATACTCATGGACAAATTTGAATTTGTGCTTTAGTGTAAGTATTGTATTTATCGTACAACAAATGGTGAATTATTTTGAATTGTATGATGTATAAGAAGTTACATGATATCCCTTAGTAATAAGTTGTAATATGGGTTGCCCAAAAAGTAATTGCGGATTTTTTAAAAGAAAGTAAATGCATTTTTAATAAAACTTAGAATGAACTTTAATCAAATATACTTTTTTTACACTTTTTTTTTAAAGCAAGCTAAAAGTAGCAGCTGATAACTGACAGAAGAAAGAATGCAATTACAGAGTCACAAAAATTTGTCAACGCCGACTATATGAAAAATCCGCAATTACTTTTTGGGCAACCCAATTGGGCAATAAGATTATTGTGAATTACCAGTTGTCAAATTTTTAGTACTTGCAGTCACACTCCCGGTCTTATTACCTCACTTACTCTACAACCGCAGGCAAGGTGAGCTCTTTTCTCCACATCTCCTCCTATCCCAAATAAAACCCTAATCCTTGTGCAAACTAAACCGAACATTTACCGTCTAATTATTTTCTTTCTTTTTGGTTACCTCAATTTCTATTTGACTTATTATTCCTCTCTGTATGAGGAATAATAAGACTTCATGGGCTCCTAGAAGCCTAAATTTTTACATGATTTGACTGAAATTTGGATGAAATTTGGCACAACGACTTTCAGCATCTGTGTTTAATATGATCTGAGTCGGTTTATATTTTGCCCAAAAAGTAATTGCGGATTTTTTAAAAGAAAGTAAATGCATTTTTAATAAAACTTAGAATAAACGTTAATCAAATATACTTTTTTACACTTTTTTTAAAGCAAGCTAAAAGTAACAGCTGATAACTGACGGAAGAAAGAATGCAATTACAGAGTCACAAGCTGTAAAAAAATTTGTCAACGCCGACTATATGAAAAACCCGCAATTACTTTTTGGGCAACCCAATAGATGCGTTTTAAGTGAGATTTTAACAATATTTATTACCTTAAAGAAATGCTTTAAGTACTTCAAAATAGGCAAATTAGTAGCTCGTCAGCTCCTGCTGCCTTGTTCTTCTTCAGTCGCGTCACTGCTACTTGGACCTCATTCTGACTAGGAGGTAAATATTCTATACCATCATCAGGGATTGGTTCTGCGAGATCTTCTTCGCCACCAACGTCTGACACTGGCAGCTGTATAAAATGTTATTTCCATTACCTTAGCATGTTATCTGTGTCAGTTACCAGATTTCCTTCTTTGTCTCTGCAGGAGGATGGGCCTGCACCAAAGCCATCGGTTTGATGTTTAATTCATTGGTAGAATTCCCGGGTTTCGTTCTGACTCCTGATCATTCCAATTCGCTCACATTCACGTCTTTTCATTTTCTTTTTCTTTCTGCGGAATAGACATTTCTCCTCTCTTCTTTTCTCCCGATACCTCTCCATTATGTGACGCGTTGCTACTGATTGCAGGGTTGCTCTATATGCCGCATTTTTGGCTTTAGTAGCATGTATTTTTCCATTGAGTGGGCAATAGTTTGCCACTGCGCCATTATATCATCGGAAAAAGGGGTGGATCTGTCGACTAGAGTATGCCGTTGCCATCTGTTGTGTTTGCAGCTTTTCAATGTCCAGCATCGGTGCAGTTTCAGATCGTACTTTCCTCGCCATGCTCGAACGGGTGCGAATCTACATTCGCTCCACGGTAGAATTTCCGAACTTCATTCTGACTCCTGTATATCTCAATTAGCTCACACTCAAGTCTTTCCATTTCCTTTTTCTTTCTGCGAAATAGTCGTTTCTCCTCTCTTTTTTTTCTCGATACCTCTTCCTCATTTGGCGCGTTGCTACTGATTGGAGGATTGCGATATATGCCGCATTCCTGGCTTCAGTAGCATCTCGACATTCTTAGTCGTACCATGGGTTTCTTGGGGGAGGCTTCCGATACCCAAGTACGGATTTCGCGGCATTTCCATGGAGTGGGCAATGGTTTGCCACTGCGCCATTATATCATCGGAACAAGGAGTGCTTTCATCAAGCAGTTTGGTCAATCGAGTGAAGTATGTCGTTGCCATTTGTTGTGTCTGCAGCTTTTCAATGTCCATCTTCCGTGCAGTGTCAGTTCGTACTTTCCTTGCCATGTTTAAACGGGTGCGAACCTTTGCTGCAACATGGTAATGATCGGAATCTATATTCGCTCCACGAACCGATCGTTTTTCTAACATGCTGGATGAATACCTTCCATCTGTCACAACGTGATCAATTTGGTTCCTCGTGATCCTTTTGACCGGGTGACAGCCATGTGGCTTTGTGAATATTTTTATCTTGGAATCTGATGCTACTAACTACCATGTTTTTTTGCCGCGGCGAAATCTATCAGCCTCAACCCCATACCGGGCATCACCTCGTGGAGGCTGCACTTTTCGACTGTTGGACCAAAGATGTCTTCCTTCACTATCGTCGCATTAAAATCTTCCAGAATTATTTTAATATAATGGGCGGGGCAGCGTTCATATTCTCTCTCTAGGGGCCAGTAGAAAATATCCTTGGTCTGCTCTTCCTTGTCTTCCGTCGGGGCGTGGGCACAAATAAGGGTGATGTTAAAGAATTTCGCTTTTATGCGGATTATGGCTAGCCTCTCATCTGCCGGAGTAAATCTGCAGACAAGGTGTTTCAGTCTCCGGCTAACCACAAACCACACTTGGCTGTGGGCCAAATTCATGCCTCGTGTTATGCCAGCCATTGCACAGTTCGTCACCGCTTGGTGTTGTAGTGACGCCAATCCCAGTCCATCGCACTTCCTGTAAGGCGGTTATATCTGCCTTGTACTTGTATAACACATCCGCCAGCGCGTATACTGCACCTTCTCTATATAGAGTGCGGAGATTCCAGGTGCAGATGCACAAATGATGGTTTGGGTCATCAATGTAAGCGGGGGTCCGTTTTAACTATTCCTTTGTTTCTCATAGTAATTTTGATAGTTTTTCTGAGGCGGGTTACTGGCCCAGCGACCCAACCGCTTGAGTTTTGTAGAATCGCACATGTATCCCTCGTTGTCGCGCAAACGAAGCTTTCCACCAACCGCAACCTGTGAACGCGTCCGGGATGACGACAAAAAGTTAAACTTTCGGTAAAATTTGTATATCGCTAATGCTGGCTATGTTTCCATTGCCCATTTTAAGTGTCGAACTTTTAGGTGTCATTATATCAATTTCACCATTTGAATTTCCAATGGCTTATAATTGAAAATACGGAAGCTTTAACAAATAATCGTATTATTGTCAAACTAAAAAAAATAACACTTAATGATAAGTGTTAGTTTTCACTGAATTTGTTTTTCATTTACTTGTGTTTGCTATGAAACCACCGCACAGTTAAAAGTTTCCTCAATGTCCAATCATTGAGCGGGAGAAACTGAAATTTTCTCGAAAGCCATAAAAACACACTTGGCCAAAAGCTGTCATCGCGTTAAGTCAACCCACACCACAGATAAGCCAGCTTAAACAAATGACTTTATTTCAGTTTCAGTTGTTTTCCAAATTTTTTTCGCTTCATTTAATATTGGAAAGAAAACGAAAAAGAGACCAAAGAATTATAATGGAATATTTTCTTAAAAATTGCAACAACAACAACAAATTTAAACTCGTTACCCATGAAAGTGTCCACAGCGATAAGGGGGAAAATTGAGTCAGAGTCAAAGAAACTTGCACTTTTTATATGAAAATATACGCGGAGGCTTATATATATAAAATTACGCCTCAATGCTTATTTTAATTTTTTGTGGTCTTCTACGATAACAAAAAAACTACCAAATGGTTATAAGTGCTATAAAAACTCACTGCATAACACCCACTTGAATAAACCAGACGTCATGAATGGTAAAACTGCGGGTTTTGAATGATCCCAGAGGAAAGCGAGAAAAAATAAAGAAAAACTGGTAGCACTTATTTCACACATAACAATATGAGTCAAGACATTAGATTGTGCCGAAAAAAAAACAATTTGCTTAAAATCTTTGATGTTAAAGAAACGTAATAAAGTAAGACTTTTATACCCCAGCAATAAACTTGCCGAATTTTCAGAACTAGTGCATTAAATTTTTTGAATATGCTTTTACTGTGCATACAATTCAGCGCTTTTCGAAGCACAAAATGAAGAATAAGAAATCATGACCACTTTGCTGATTTGTTTAAAATCGTTATGTGTTTTATTGTTTGTGCCAAAACACACAAAACAATGTTTCCATGCAGGAATGCAACTCCGTATGCGATGGAGGAAGAACCTGCTTATGCTAGTGCACCCAAAATGCGCTAGTTTCAGCACTAAAATTATTTGCATCGGAATAACAAACAAAACAAGTAAGAGCGTGCTAAGTTCGGCCGGGCCGGATCTTATATAGCCTCCTCCATGGATCGCATTTGTCGGTATGTCTTTGTAGGCAAACAAAGAATATTGACTAAGAACTGTAATGCTATTGGAGTTATATCAATTTATAGTCCGATCGGATCATAAATGAATGCTGAACATTGTAAAAGTCATTGGATAAGAATTGGGCCTTGTAGGGGCTCAAGAAGCAAAATCGGGAGATAGGTTTATATGGGAGCTGTATCAAGTTATTGATCGATTCAGACCATATTGGACACGTATGTTGAAAGTCGTGAGAGAAGCCGTTGTTAAATTTTCTGCCAAATCGGATGAGAATTGCGCCCTCTAGAGGCTCACGAAATCAAGATCCCAGATCGGTTTATATGGCAGCTATATCCGGTTATGTACCGATTTGCGCCATGCCATTGGAAGTCATAACAAAACACCTCATGCCAAATTTCAGCCAAATCGGATGAGAATTGTGCGCTCTAGAGGCTCAAGAAGTCAAGATCCAAGATGGGTTTATATGGCAGATATATCAGGTTATGTACCGATTTGCGCCATACTTATCACAGTTATTGGAAGTCATTACAAAACACCTCATGCAAAATTTCAGCCAAATCGGAAGAGAATTGTGCGCTCTATTGGCTCAAGAAATCAAGATCCAAGATCGGTTTATATGACAGCTATACCAGATTATGAACCGATTTAAATCATACTTATCACAGTTATTGGAAGTCATAACAAAACACCTCATGCAAAATTTCAGCCAAATCGGATGAGAATTGTACGCTCTATTGGCTCAAGAAGTCAAGATCCAAGATCGGTTTATATGACAGCTATATCAGGTTATGGACCGATTTGAACCATACTTAGCACAGTTGTTGGATGTCATAGCAAAACACGTCGTGCAAAATTTCATCCAAATCGGATAGAAATTGCGCCCTCTAGAAGCTCAAGAAATCAAGACCCCAGATCGGTTTATATGGCAGCTATATCAGGTTATGGACCGATTTAAACCATATTCAGCACAGTTGTTGGAAGTCACAGCAAAACACGTCGTGTTAAATCTCAGGTGAACCGGATTAGAATTCCGCCATTTAGTGGCTCAAGAAGTCAAGATCCAAGATCGGTTATATGGCAGCTATATCAAAACATGGACCGATATGGCCCATTCACAATCCGCTTCTGTAGGGAAGAAAAGCGTAATTGTAGGAAGTGAGGCTAATGCGCATCACCAGATATGGGGAAATTCGGATGTCAACGCAAGGGGTGAAATGCTTATCGAATATATTTTAAGTTGCAATCTGACGATTTGTAATAAAGGGGATAAACCGACCTCTTTTACCAGGAAGAGGCAGGAGGTATTAGATATTACCTTTGTATCGGAAGATATAAGTGCAAGAATATGCGACAGGGAAGTGCTGGATGACCACAGCTTCTCTGACCATCGTTATATTAATTTCAGCCTTGGAGAAAATACTGCAGTAGTGGTCCCTCGGCTAAACGGAAGAAAGGCAGATTATAAAAAATTTCGGCACAAATTCTGCATGTCTATCCCTTTTTTACCAGAAAAGAAAGTAAAACTATGGAGTATATCGACATAGCGGTCAAGCGGATCACGAAGGCCTTGAATGACTTGCTTGTGTCAGCATGTCCTAGTGCCAAGCCAAGGGGCAAACAGTGAACATGGTGGACCAAAGAGCTGGTTGGTCTCAAGAACGACTGTAGAAAACTCTTCAACAGAGCAAAACAAGAGCACCACACAATTGGCACAAGGCTGAGCTAAAAAAATCATTACAAATTCTGAGTAAAATTCTGCAGCTCCGTGGAGGATACATCTGAGGCCTCTAGACTAAGGAAGATTCTGTCTTCGAGACCTATTGCAAATTGCAAATTTTGCCCATGAACATTTTTCTAAGGAATAGAGGCAAACTTCTCACATATAAATGAGTGCAGTCCAATTCAAGTTCAAGCTCTATGATAAGGGGCCTCCTTTTTATAGCCGAGTCCGAACGGCATGCCGCAGTGCGACACTTCTTTGGAGAGAAGTTTTACATGGCATAATATCTCACAAATGATGCCGGCATTAGGAGGGGAAAACCACCGCTGAAAATTTGTTTTCTAATGGTCTCGCCAGGATTCGAACCCAGGCGCTCAGCGTAAGGGGCCTCGTTTTTATAGCCGAGGCTGAATGGCGTGCCGCAGTGCGACACCTCTTTGGAGAGAAGTTGTACATGGCATAATACCTCACTAAGGTTGTCAGCATTAGGAGGGGAAAACTACCGCTGAAAGTTTTTTTCTGATCGTCTTGCCAGGATTTGAACCCAGGCGTTCAGCGCCGTAGGGCGACAAGCTAACCTCTGCGCTATGGTGTCCTCCGGGTTCCGGGCCACATAGATATTGTAAAGCGGACGAGCTTGCGAGACTAGGAACTACCCTATACATTCCAGGGATACTGGAATCTCTGTGTATGCCTCTAGCGATATGTAAGCAAAGTTTTCAGGACCAGGCCCGAAGGACAACCAATGATAGATGGTCACAAGGAGGGTGCTGCGAGCTTTTGCAAAACTATGTGGCCTAATCTAGACTTGAAGAGGTCTACTGCTTTGCTGTCATTGGCCACAACAGACGTCTCAGTCATTGTGTCCGTCATGACAGGTCACTGTCAAATCGGAAAACATGCTGGCAGACTGAAGGTTGCCAGCAACGACTTTTGCAGAAGCTGTGAGGACATCGAAGAAGAAGATTCTATAGAACACCTTCTGTGTGTGTGTGTGTCCCGCACTAGCAGTCAGAAGGAGTTCCACTTTAGGTTCATCTTTCTTTGAGAACCTGTCTGATTTAGCAGCTGGAAACTCTCGCACTAGAAGGCATCTTCCTTCTTCTGTTCCTGTGATATCACAATGGACAATGAATGATAGATGGTCATAAAGAGGCCCAATCTAGACTTAAAGAGGTCTACCGTTTTGTTGTCAGTGACTATAACAGACGTCTCAGTCACTGTGTCCGTCATGGCAGTTCACTGCCTAATCGGAAAACATGCTGGCAGACTGAAGGAACGACTTTTTCAGAAGCTGTGAGGATATAGAAGAAGATGAGACTTTAAAACACCTTCTGTATGTGCGTTCCGGACTAGCAGTCAGAAGGAGTTTCACTTTAGGTTCTCATTTCTTTGAGAACCTGTCTGATTAGACTTTTTCAGAAGCTGTGAGGACATCGAAGAAGAAGAGACTATAGAACACCTTCTGTGTGTGTGTCCCGCACTAGCAGTCAGAATAAGTTCCACTTTAGGTTCTCATTTCTTTGAGAACCTGTCTGATTAGAGGATGTGGACATTCGCAAGTTATTAGACTTTTTAAAGCGACCTGGATGGTTCAACGATAGGAACAAGAAGTTCCAGTCTTCTATATTCCTTTTTCTGTTCCTGTGGTATCACAATGGACGAAAACTGATGGCAGACTGCCACTTAAACCTAACCTAACCCTAAATTTTTGAACAATATTGGATTGCCCAAAAATTAATTGCGGATTTTTTAAAAGAAAGTAAATGCATTTTTAATAAAACTTAGAATGAACTTTAATCAAATATACTTTTTTTCTAAAGCAAGCTTAAAGTAACAGCTGATAACTGACAGAAGAAAGAATGCAATTACAGAGTCACAAGCTGTGAAAAAATTTGTCAACGCCGACTATATGAAAAATCCGCAATGACTTTTTGGGCAAACCAATAGTTTGAAATTTTTTCCGCCAATGCCCAAACTTGTGAAAAATAATTTCCAAACTTCATTTAGGATTTTGAACCCAACTCCTCATACACAATCTTATGTATAATTTGGCTGATTTTTCTTCATATTTGACATTACAATATTTGTCATTTGGTGCATTTTTTCCCCCGTGGAAATGTTAGAGAACTTGATTGCAATACATGCATGTATGTTAACTATTTTTATGGTTATTATTAAAATTATTGCAAATTGAATTTTTGGCGCTTTTCCTTTGCCACCACTCATTGCAAGAGTTCACCAACGCAAGACCCAATTTCCATTTCGGTCCATGACAGCATAGACAAGCGTGTATCTCTCTCTCTCCTCGCTCGATACACATATGGTGATTTTCCTAAGCTGATCGCTGAGTGTATTGCCATTACAATTGTCAATTGTTTCAAATTTATGGTTTTAAGTGCGAAATAATGTTAACATAAAATCGCGTTTCAATGAGAGTTTCTCTCTATATATATATGGGTATAGTACATGCGCATATGCATCTATTGACTGCAATTCAACTATGGCAAGCCATATGCATTCGATTAGAATGTTTGCGACACATGTTGTTCGTTCACTCTCTCAGGTCTAGTGTGGTATGGCTAACCGAATGTAGGCTAAATTCTTCAAGAGAAATTAGAATAATTTGGTCACAGACTTTCGTATAAGGGAATGCAAGTTAGTAGTGCCGCAACATTAGGAGTATGTTTTTAAAATTAGGTGAAATGTTCGCTGGAGTAATTGGATAAAGGTACATGATGTAAAGTAAGATGTAAACATAAGTAATGTGCATTATCTGTAGTTCTCGACTAACGGACAAATATGGTATACCAAATTTATGGGTTCTAGTGCGATTAGGAATATTTGGAAATCAAAACACTTAAGAAGCATGCACTATTGTCTGTTACCTTGCATTTGATTATTCATAAGAGAAGTAAAAACAAGTAAAAGCGTGCTAAGTTCGGCCAAATCGGATAATAAATGCGACCTCTCGAGGTTCAAAAAGTCAAGATCCCAGATCGGTTTATATGGCAGCTATATCAGGTTATTAACCGATTTGAACCCTATTTGGCACAGTTGTTGGATATCATAACAAAATACTTCGTGCAAAATTTCATTCAAATCGAATAAGAATTGCGCCCTCTAGTGGCTCAAGAAGTCAAGATTCAAGATCGGTTTATATGGGAGCTATATCAGGTTATTAACCGATTTGAACCCTATTTGGCACAGATGTTGGATATCATAACAAAATACTTCGTGCAAAATTTCATTTCAATCGGATAGGAATTGCGCCCTCTAGAGGCTCAAGAAGTCAACACCCAAGATCGGTTTATATGGCAGCTATATCAGGTTATCATCCGATTTTAACCATACCTGGCACAGTTGTTGGATTTCATAACAAAACACGTCGTGCAAAATTCCATTTCAATCGGATAAGAATTGCGCCCTCTAGAGGCTCAAGAAGTCAAGACCCAAGATCTGTTTATATGGCAGTTACATCAAAACATGGACCGATATGGCCCATTTACAATCCCAACCGACCTAGACTAATAGGAAGTATTTGTGCAAACTTTCAAGCGGCTAGCTTTACTCCTACGAAGTTCGCACGAGCCGAATCATGGGTGCACATCACCATGCTCTCCTCAGGGTACGTGTTCGTCCTTTTACTTCATTCTGGATTCTGGTTCTGTTCGGTTTGCCAGAACCGCCTTCATAACGGTCGGTGTCGGTGAGGAGTAACCGGTGCATGGATTGGGTACATCTCCGATCCTGCTCTGGCTTTACATCACTACGTGAGTATAGTCACTCTGAATATATTGCAAGGTGCTGTGCGGACACACAGAGAAGATTGAATGCTCCCCATTTTGCACGGTGATTAAGGATGCCCCCACTAGGATTACGAGGAGGTGTACCGGCTCGCCAGACATTTCCATTGCATCCTCCGATCTCCTGAGTGAAGTATCTTGGCAAGACATCATATTTTTGGGGTCAGATCACCTCCCCATAATTTTCACCATCGACCGACCACTCGACTTCATAACCTCTGAGCGGCAGACGTTTATCAATCGGCAGTTCACTGAAGGCCGATTGGGCTGGCTTCAGAGAGTACATCAATCGCCTCGAATGTGCTAGTCGCCGAGAGGAAATTCCGAGAAATCATTAACGCTGCAGCCGCTCGCTTTATACCAGCCGGTCGAATACCCCAAGTGCGGCCCAATTTCCCGGCGCATGCAGTGGTACTCGCAGACGAGCGTGACGGGATTCGTTGTATTAACCCCACTAACCCCAAAATCAGTGACCTGAATATGAAAATAAACAGGGTAGTCAACAAACATAAGGCGAATTTGTGGCTGAAACATTTCGGAGCAATGTAACTTAGACACCAATTTAGGCAAGATGTGGTCTACTGTTAAATCACTCTCGAACCCCGGTAGACGGGATGACAGGACCTCAGTCACTTGTGGCGACGTAACCGTGACTAATCCGAAGATATGCGCATTTTTTTCAACCGTTAATTTATTGTGCATCTCGAGAGTGACAGGGCTAGGAGGAGAGCTATTCGTCCGAGCCGTTGGACAGCCATCACAATTTGCCGTGGGCGAAGTTACAAATGTCATCCGTGGCGCCAATTCATTCAAGGCATTGGGCTCCGACGGAATCTCTACACTGATGCTTAAGAATCTGGATCTGCCTGGAGTTTGATTACCTTACTACTGTCCTCCACCTGTCTTTGAACACTCTTATGGTTCACGATGTCTGGAAGGAAGATGGGCAAAATGAAATCGCTACTGAAAGACCCGAGTTAGTCGGATTCGTACAGATCGATCTCCCTTTTATCATCATCTCTCCCTAGCCTCGTAGGGAAATTTTCATTCGCTGAGCATCAGCATTGAATTCGAAGACTGCATAGCATAACAACTGCTTTGTATGCCATTACCGTACAAATTCGAACGCTAAATTGATTTCGACAGACGGACGATAAATTGTGTGTCCCATGGCATAAATATAAGGATGGAAGTGACACAAGGCACGCCACAGGGGGGCGTTTTATCGCCACTCCTATGGGTGACCATCATAAATGACCTATTACGGATGCAGAATGAGGAGAGATCATTCCAATCCTTCCCCTTCTAAGGGGTAAGGATCCGTACCAGCTATGCAAAAGTGCCGAAAGGGTCTTGCGTATGGCATATGACTGGGCTAGACCCAGAGGTCTCAATGTTAACCCAGAGAAGACTGAAATACGCCTGTTCACGAGCAAGACGAAGGTGGGCCAATTTAACGCACCCCGTTTCCTCAACGAAACGATTTTCTGAAAAGATCAAATACTTAGGTGTGATCTTGGACAGGAAACTGAATTGGAAGTGTCACATTGAGGAGCGTACTGAGAAGGCTCACAGATGTTGAGCACTATGTAGACGGGCCGTAGGCTCGAAATGGGGCCTTTTCGTAGCCGAGTACGTACGACGAGCCACAGTGCGACACCTCTTTTGGGGAGAAGTTTTTACGAAGTACCTCACAATAGTCGCCAACATTAAGAGGGGATAACCAATGCTGACAATTTTTATTCTTCTTAGACCCCATGCCATAGAGGCTACCGTAGCCCAGAGTTTATCATGTCCGCCTATGACGCTGAACGCCTGGGTTCGAAACCTGACGAAATCATCAGAAAAAAAATTTTTAACGGTAGTTTTCCCCTCCCATGTAAAACTTCTCTCCAAAGAGGTGTCGCACTGCGGCACGCCGTTCGGACTCGGCTATAAAAAGGAGGTCCTTTATCAATGAGCTTAAACTTGAATCGGACTGCAATCACTGATATGTGAGAAGTTTGGTCTTGCAATTTGCAAGACCCCATGATATATATATTCTTGATCGTCTCGTAGCTTTGAATCGATCTAGCCATGTCCGTTCGTCTGTCGAAATTACGATAGAGGTCGAACGCGTAAACCTAGCCGCTTGTAATTTTCGCACAGATAGACGCAATTTTTATACCCTGCACCATCACTGTGGTATAGGGTATTATAGATTTGTGCATTTATTTGCAACGATAAGAAGGAGAAGACCTAGACCCATCGATAAGTAAACGAATCGGCATAGAATCACTTCCTGATTCGAGTTAGCTATGTCCGTCTGTCTGTCTGTCCATGTATTCTTGTAATCAAGGTACAGATCGCATTTGTTGTTCTATTTTCACAAAATTTTGCATAAGAGTCTTTTTTGGTCCAAGAACTAACGCTATTGATTTTGAAAAAAATCGGTTCAGATTTAGATATAGCTCCCATATATATCTTTCATCCGATGTGCCCTTTAAAGCTGTAGAAGCCCCAGATTTGGTCCGATCTTTACAAAATTTGGCAAGAAGTGCTTTTTGTGACGTCCCAATATGTGTGCAAAATCGGTTCAGATTTAGATATAGCTGCCATATATAACTTTCGTCGGATTTGACCTATAAAGGCTGTAGAAGGCACAATTTTGGTCCGATCTTTACAAAATTTGGCACGAGATGCATTTTGTAACGTCCCAATATGCAAAATCTCATAATAATCGGATTAGATTTATATATAGCTCCCATATATATCTTTCATCCGATAAGCCCTTTTACAGCTGTTGTAGCAACAATTTTGGTCCCATCCTTACAAAATTTGGCATGGAGCGTTTGATTCAAAGTTCTCATATGTGTGCAAAGTTCCATAAAAATTGGTCCAGATTTATATATATCTCCCATATATATCTTTCATCCGATATGCCCTTTTACAGCTGTTGTAGCCACAATTTTGGTCCCATCCTTACAAAATTTTGTTCGTAGTGCTCTGTTATCGCTTCCAACAACTGTGCGTAATACTGTCGAAATTGGTCTATAACCTGGTATAGCTCCCATATAAACCGATCTCCCGATTTGACTTCTTGAGCCCCTGGAAGCCGCAATTTTTGCCCGATTAGTCTGAAATTTTGCATGTGGTGCTCCGCTATGATTTCCAACAACTGTGCCAAATACGCTCCAAATCGGTCTATAGCCTGATATAGCTCCCATATAAACCGATCTCCCGATTTGACTTCTTGAGCCCCTAAAAGCCGCAATTTTTGCCCGATTTGTCTGAAATTTTGCATGTGGTGCTCCGCTATGATTTCCAACAACTGTGCCAAATACGCTCCAAATCGGTCTATAGCCTGATATAGCTCCCATATAAACCGATCACCCGATTTGACTAACTGAGCCTGTAAAAGCCGCAATTTTTGTCCGATATGTCTGAAATTTTGCGTGCGGTATTTTGTTATGACTTCTAACAACTGTGTTAAGTACGGTCCAAATCGGTGTATAACCTGATATAGCTCCCATATAAACCGATCGGCCGATTTGACTTCTTGAGCCCCTGGAAGACGCAGTTTTTGCCCGATTTGTCGGAAATTTTGCATGAGGTGTTTTGTTATGACTTCCAACAACTGTGCCAAATACGCTCCAAATCGGTCTATAACCTGATATACCTCTCATATAAACCGATCGCCCGATTTGACTTCTTGAGCCCCTGGAAGCCCCATTTTTTCCCCGATTTCTCTGAAATTTTGCTTATGTTATTTTATTATGGCTTCCAACAACTGTGCCAAGTAATGTCCAAATCGGTGTATGACCTGATATAGCTCCCATATAAACCGATCGCCCGATTTGACTTCTTGAGCCCCTGGAATCCGCAGTTTTTGCCCGATTTGTCTGAAATTTTGCATGCTGTATTCTGCTACGACTCCCAACAACTGTGTTAAGTATGGTCCAAATCGGTGTATAACCTGATATAGCCCCCATATAAACCGGTCGCCCGATTTGACTTATTGAGCCCTTACAAGCCGCAGTTTTTGCCCGATTTGTCTGAAATTTTGCATGCGGTGTTTTGTTATGACTCCCAACAACTGTGCCAAGTACGGCCAAAATCAGTCTATAACCTGATATAGCTCCCATGTAAACCGCTCTCTCGATCATCCTTGTTCGATTTCTAGAAGCTTTAATTTTTGCTTCCATCAAAGTTTGGTATGTAGAATAAAATTATGCCCTACAACTTAATTTATTTTTTATAGATTTTTATCAGAATCCAAGATTCGGCCCGATCGAACTTGCCACGCTTTTACTTGTTTCTGATGTTCTGGTCAGAATTTAAATCTAAGCGTTCAGTGTCATAGTCGAGCTCCTACTTTTTTTCGACTTAACATTTAATTTCTTTAATTTTTTTTAATTTTCCTTGACATATTCAAACAATTTCTCCTTAAATATTTGGCACAACATTTAATCGCATTAAAGACCTTATTCTCATGCCATTTTTTAATCAGATTTTTCAAAAATGCTTGCAATTCTCGTGTTGGTTTTTTTGGAAACAGCACCTAAAGACCCACTTAATTCACACTTCCTTCTATCGTTCATAATCTAAGCTTATGGCCCGATGACGTTCCACATTTTTTTTTTCTTCATGTGCAAGTTTGTTGTATTAAATTATCTTGCACTTAATTCACCAACAACAACAAAATAAACGCGACACTATCGGCAATAATACATCTCGGAAAAGCATAAATTACCACTAATACCAATATGCTCAGACTAACATGGTAACCCAAATTTTGAGCGTTAACCTACGCTGGCCCCTTTTTGGCCAAAAGGAGCAGCAGCAAGGAAATCTGCCCGCAAAACAAAACACCAAAAAAAAAAGAACGGTTTTCTTTAATTTAAATAAATATCAATTACATTTTGGAGTCACATTAAGTGGCATGATTTGATAGAAAAATTTGTGTAAACATGCTATTGGCGTTTTTCCTCTTTTTTTTTGTGGGGTTTTGCACACGCTGCTGCTGCTCACTCCTCGCGGTGTGGTGCTATTATTTAATACCAAATTCTCATATTGCATGATAGCAAATGGCTTCGTTTCGCTAAAGATTTTTTGTTTTTTTTTTTTTTGCCAAGGCTTTCATTTTGTTGTGGAGTTTTTGTTTTTTGGTACTCTCTTGGCTGAAGCTGAAAATAAGTAGCCTGGCTTTTAAGCGTGCATTTAGTTAATACAAAACGACAACAACCCAGAATGTGATTTAACAAATGTTAAGCTAACTGCAACTGCAACACTAACTGCAACAACAAGTCGACTTGTTGCTTGCCTGCCAACATTAAAACGAGCGAGAAGCAACGAAATAGCACTGGGACCATTGATCAAGATTAATGCTTAGGTTAAGTGTGGGATTTTTGTTAAACATGTAATAAGTAATAAAAATAATAATAACAGCCAAACATTCTGCCAGTCAGCTAGCAATTCCAACAGACAGACAGCCAACCAGCCAGCCACTCAGAGTGCCTTATGAAACTGGCAACAGCAGCCAGTCAGAAGCAGCACTAATCACAGCGACAACAAGAGTCGAGAGCAGTCATTGCAAATGACACCTAGCGTAATGCTTTAAGCATTAGCCAGAAGAAAAAAAAAAACACACATTTTAGCTCATATCAAATACAAAAGATAATTTCCATCCAATTCTCAAGCATATGCATTGGCGTCTAGTTTTATGGTTAGCTCTGGCTGATTTTGTGGTTGTTCTTAAATGACAAAAATTATTTTCTAAGAATGAAGAATTTGCATAAAAAATATGGTTCACTTTTAGCAAATTTCGATATTTGTCAAGAAATGTGTGGTGATAATTTCCTTAATTCCAACCAGAGATATGGGAAGATTTTATGGTTTAATATTCAAACATACTTTGAAAGACTGTCAAAGGGCCTAACAGAACTCATTGGGCTAAACTTCAGCGAAATCGGTTTATAAATTCGCCTTTTATGGGCCTACAACCTTAAAACGGGAGACCGGTATATAGGCAGATATATCCAAAACTGGACCGCTCTGGTCAAAATTAATCAGAGAGGTCGAGGAGCCTAACACAACTCGATATACCAAATTTTAGCGAAATCGGATATTAAATACGTCTATTATGGCCCCAAGACCTTAAATCGAGAGATCGGTCTATATGGCAGCTATATCAATATAAAGACCGATTTTGACCATACTCGGTACGAATGTCGAGGGGCCTATCGCAACTCATTGTAACTAATTCCAGCAAAATCTGTTAAAAAATTGACATTTTATGGGCCTATAACCTTAAATCGGGAGATCGGTATATATGGCAGCTATATCCAAATCTGGACCGATCTGGTCAAAATTAATTCAAAGATGTCGGGGAGCCTAACACATCTCGTTATACCAAATTTCAACGAAATCGGACATTAAATAAGTCTTTAATGGGCCCAAAACCTTAAATCGAGATATCGGTCTATATGGCAGCTACATCGAAATAAAGGCCGATCTGGACCATACTTGGTATGAGTGTCCCAACGCAACTCATTGCAACTAATTCCAGCAAAATCTGTTAATAAATTCACCTTTTATGGGCCTAAAACCTTAAATCGGGATATCGGCAAAATTCATCAAAATCGGACATTAAATACGTCTGTTTTTGGTCCAAGACCTTAAATCGAGAGATCGGTGTATATGGCAGCTTCATCGAAATAAAGACCGATCTGGACCATACTCGGTACGAATGTCGAGGGGCCCAACTCAACTCATTGTAATTATTTCCAGCAAAAATCTGTTAATAAATTCACCTTATATATATGCGCAGATTAAGAAGAACACTATGTGCCGTACACAAGAAAGGGGACACGTGGGCATGTGCCAACTACAGAGGAATAAAACTCCTCCCCATCCCATATGGTAAAAACGAAGTCCACATGGCAGTAGCCCGACTGAAAAACAATAAGGCAGCAGAAGCCGATAGGTTGCCGTCCTAACTGTTTAAGACGGAGGGCGCCACGCTGTTAAGGCGTATGCACCAGTTAGTCTGCGCAGATTAAGAAGAACACATACCCGGTGATTGGAACCTCAACAGCTGCTGTCATGCGATGATGGTGGCCATGAGTATACCTCAGAACCAATTTCTGCTTATGTTAAAAACGAAGTCCACATGGCAGTAGCCCGACTGAAAAACAATAAAGCAGCAGGAGCCGATAGGTTGCCGTCTGAACTGTTTAAGACGGAAAGCGCCATGCTGTTAAGGCGTATGCACCAGCTCGCCTGCGCAGATTAAGAAGAACACATACCCGATGATTGCAACCTCAGCAGCTGCTGTTATGCGATGATGGTGGCCATGACTATGCCGCAGAACCAATTCCTGATTATGGTAAAAACGAAGTCCACATGACAGTAGCCCGACTGAAAAACAATAAGGCAGCAGGAGCCGATAGGTTGCCGTCTGAACTGTTTAAGACGGAGGGCGCCACGCTGTTAAGGCGTATGCACCAGCTTGTCTGCGCAGATTAAGAAGAAGAAAGGGGACACGTTGGCATGTGCCAACTACAGAGGAATAAAACTCCTCCCCATCTCATATGGTAAAAACGAAGTCCACATGGCAGTAGCCCGACTAAAAAACAATAAGGCAGCAGGAGCCGATAGGTTGCCGTCTGTACTGTTTAAGACGGAGGGCGCCACGCTGTTAAGGCGTATGCACCAGCTAGTCTGCGCAGATTAAGAAGAACACATACCCGGTGATTGGAACCTCAGCAGCTGCTGTCATGCGATGATGGTCCACGTAGCAGTAGCCCGACTGAAAAACAATAAGGCTGCAGGAGCCGATAGGTTGCCGTCTGAATTGTTTAAGACGGAGGGCGCCACGCTGTTAAGGCGTATGCACCAGTTAGTCTGCGCAGATTAAGAAGAACACATACCCGGTGATTGGAACCTCAACAGCTGCTGTCATGCGATGATGGTGGCCATGAGTATACCTCAGAACCAATTTCTGCTTATGTTAAAAACGAAGTCCACATGGCAGTAGCCCGACTGAAAAACAATAAAGCAGCAGGAGCCGATAGGTTGCCGTCTGAACTGTTTAAGACGGAAAGCGCCATGCTGTTAAGGCGTATGCACCAGCTCGCCTGCGCAGATTAAGAAGAACACATACCCGATGATTGCAACCTCAGCAGCTGCTGTTATGCGATGATGGTGGCCATGACTATGCCGCAGAACCAATTCCTGATTATGGTAAAAACGAAGTCCACATGACAGTAGCCCGACTGAAAAACAATAAGGCAGCAGGAGCCGATAGGTTGCCGTCTGAACTGTTTAAGACGGAGGGCGCCACGCTGTTAAGGCGTATGCACCAGCTTGTCTGCGCAGATTAAGAAGAAGAAAGGGGACACGTTGGCATGTGCCAACTACAGAGGAATAAAACTCCTCCCCATCTCATATGGTAAAAACGAAGTCCACATGGCAGTAGCCCGACTAAAAAACAATAAGGCAGCAGGAGCCGATAGGTTGCCGTCTGTACTGTTTAAGACGGAGGGCGCCACGCTGTTAAGGCGTATGCACCAGCTAGTCTGCGCAGATTAAGAAGAACACATACCCGGTGATTGGAACCTCAGCAGCTGCTGTCATGCGATGATGGTCCACGTAGCAGTAGCCCGACTGAAAAACAATAAGGCTGCAGGAGCCGATAGGTTGCCGTCTGAATTGTTTAAGAGGTATTTCAAGCCATTTCTGAGTTTGATATCTCAGCAAACCTGATACGACTTTGCAGGATGACGCTTACTCATCAGATAAAATAGGGAAGAACCTCTCTTAACTGTTCAATACCAAACGAAGTTGCAGACTAGGAGACAACCTATCTTTCATATACTATTGGGTAAGATTTTACGATATGTAGCTGTGAATAGGCATGACAGGCATATTACTCACAAGAGAACAAGTTTTATTTGCTTATGCTGACGACATTGATGTTATGAATCGGTCACCGGAAGAGGGCAATCGAAAGAATGAATCAACGAAAGTGGGTTTTGCAGTAAATAGAGAGAAGACAAAGTGAATGATATAAACTCCCACAAAGCCCTGTAAACCCGATCAGATAATGAAAATGGAGTTGGAAAGTTGGGAACCACAGCAACTTTATCTAGCTCGGCACCGCCGCAACCGAAACAAACGACTCTAAATACAACAAAGGATAATATTGACTAACATATGCTATTTTGGACTGAGCAAACAGATGAGGAGCAAAGCCATCTCTCGACATACAAAATTTACACTCGTACAAGGTACTGACTCTACCCGTGCTGTTATATGGCTACATAGCATGGGTACTTGCGAAAGCCTATGGGGCAGTACTTTGAGTACTTGAGAGAAAAATGCTTCGTTAAAAATGTGCATCAGTTTTCATTAATGGAGCATACAGGTGTCGTGTGAACCACGAGCTGTACGACGATGATAGCATGGTTAAACAAATCAAAATACAATGTGTGCGTTGACTAGGTCATGTTGCCAGAAAGCTCCAGTGGAGAAGTCTTTCGCAGGCGGCCATAAAAGAAAACGCAAAAGGTGATGACCAAAATTCCAATGGAGTGACCAAGTGGAGAGCCACATCTCAAAAGCGGGTGTCAGAAATTGGAGAAGTGCAGAATTTCGAGGCGCTTGGGCATCCATTTTACGTTCGGCTAGAGGAATAAATTTTCGATCGCAGTGCTTCAAAAGACATTTTTTAGATTGTCACAGGTGATGAGTCATTGATTTATATGTATGAGCCACAAAACAAAATTCGAATGTGTGGGCCATGTGGGAGGCGAGCCAACTCCAATTGTTCGTGGAAGAAACACTTCGAAGCAAAGGGGGGTAGCCTGTCTCATCGGCAAAACTAGCCATGCGGCGACTGTCCCGCTTGAGCAACGTAGGATGGCCAATTCCGAGTTCTGAGTAGTACGCCACAATTTGTGTGTTCGAAGAAATTCGAAAAGGGGGTGAATCATTGCTCACCATGACAATGAGAGCTCTTACACATCGGCTCACCGTCAGCGTCTTTTTGACCGGCTAAAACATCGAATTGATGGGTCATCCACCACAGCTCCAATTACATCTTTTTCCCCCCCGCACATTAAAAAAAGGCGTGGTCAACGAGTTTCGTCGCCAGCAGATGCCGTTGAAGTTTTCAATAACCATGTTTTTGAGGTGGCTCAAACGGAGTGGAAAAAGTGCTTCGCCAGTTGGTTTGAGCGAATAAATCATGCTGAAAAACTATGAACCAGTTTGATAATAAAAGTTTACCTTACCATTGTTAAGCCACAAATATATGTGGCAGCCTACGTTATCAAAGAATCTAGCGGTTCTTGTACACAAAGTCTAACCCCATCAAACTCTATGATAGTCTTCTGGCATTATTATTCCATGTATAAAAATATCATGTCATTTAATTATTTGAGACGTTCATTCATGCAAAATCCGGGATTAACATTTTTTAATTGTCTTCTCTCATTAGAGCCACCTTTGTTGTTGCCTTACTATAGGGCACCTTTCATATGTAACTCTCGCTAGGGTTAACATGACATGCAGAAGAAGGAAGTGAAATAAGAATTCAACCAAAAGAAGAAAAAAAAAAACACGTATATATGACAAAAACTTGTCAGTTGTTGTTGGTATTTTTGTTGTTTCTTACATTTGTCTGCTCGATAGTCGTTCATTTCTATAATGCCATGACTTTTGTCTTGTGTTGGCCAGCGGAACTGAATGTGGAGGCAAAAATGTCAGTTTATAATTCAAAAATACGCCATTTGTGACAGTCATTGTCGTCAAAGTTGTTTTATTGTATTTGACTATTTTTACAATTTTGAGTTGTTATTGTCAAGACGCACAGATACACACACACACACGCACACACACAGAGTTAATCCTGACGTGGTACACAGCCGGACGCCACAGAGATTTGTTTAATAGATAAACTGCATAAATATATTTTCTATTTTACGGTTTTCGCATTGTTGCCTCGTAAAATTGTAAAGTGAAAAATATCTTGGAGTCACCTTTTGTTGTTGTTGTTGTTTCTATTAAAGTACACTATTTTGCGTAGGCGTATGTGTAGAAGTTTAGAGTGTTGTTTTCCATTTGATTTTCATTTTTTGTCATACACATTTTCAGCCTTGTCTCTTTTGGTTAGCGAACAAAAAACCAAAAAAAAAAAAATTTAAATATGGGCTATTTTAGTAAAAAGTTTAACAACGTACACACATTTTTATACCCACCACCGAAGGATGGGGGTATATTTATTTTGTCATTCCATTTGCAACACATCGAAATATCCATTTCCGATCCTATATATTTAGTATATATATTCTTGATCAGCGTAATAATCCAAGACGATCTAGACATGTCCGTCCGTCTGTCTGTTGAAATCACGCTACAGTCTTTAAAACTAGAGATATTGAGCTGAAATTTTGCACAGATTCTTTTTTTGTCCATAAGCAGGTTAAGTTCGAAGATGGGCAATATCGGACTATATCTTCATATAGCCCCCATATAGACCGATCCGCCGATTTATGGTCTTAGGCCCATTAAAGCCACAATTATTATCCGATTTTGCTGAAATATGGGACAGTGAGTTGTGTTAGGCCCTTCGACATCCTTCGTCAATTTGGCCCAGATCAGTCCAGATTTGGATATAGCTGCCATATAAAACGATCCGCCGATTTAGAGTCTTAGGCTCATAAAAGCCACATTTATTATCGGATTTTGCTGAAATTTGGGACAGTTAGTTGTGTTAGGCCAATCGACATCCTTTGTCAATTTGGCTCAGATCGGTCCAGATTTGGATATAGCTGCTATATAGACCGATCCTCCGATTTAGGGTCTTAGGCCCATAAAAGCCACATTTATTATCCGATTTTGCTGAAATTTGGGATAGTGAGTTGTGTTAGGCCTTTCCACATCCTTTTCCAATTTGGTTCAGATCGCTCCAGATTTGAATATAGCTACCATATAGAGCGATCCTCCGATTTAGGGTCTTAGGCCCATAAAAGCCACAATTATTATCCGATTTTGATGAAATTTGGGACAGTGAATTAGGTTAAGCCCTTCGACTACCTTCTGCAATATGGCCCAGGTCAGTCCAGATTTGAATATAGCTGCCATATAGACCGATCTCTCGATTTAATGTTTTGGGCCCATAAAAGGCGCATTTATTGTCCGATGTCGTCGAAATTTGGGACGATGAGTTAAGTTAAGCCCCTTGACATAATATTGCAATATACCACAGATCGGTTAAGATTTGGATATAGCTGCCATATAGACCGATCCTCCGATTTAGGGTCTTAGGCCCATAAAAGCCACATTTATTATCGGATTTTGCTGAAATTTGGGACAGTGAGTTGTGTTAAGCCATTCGACATGTTTCGTTAATTTGGCTCAGATCGGTCCAGATTTGAAGATAGCTGCCATATAGACCGATCCTCCGATTAAGGGTCTTAGGCCCATAAAAGCCACATTTATTATCCGATTTTGCTGAAATTTGGGACAGTGAGTTGTGTTAGCCTCTTCGACATCCTTCGTCAATTTGGCCCAGATCAGTCCAGATTTGAATATAGCTGCCATATAGACCGATCTCTCGGTTTTAGGTTTTGGGACCATAAAAGGCGCATTTATTGTCCGATTTCGCCGAAATTTGGGATAGTGATTTGAGTTAGGCCCTACGACATAATTCTGCAATATAGCACAGATCAGTGTAGATTTGAATATAGCTGCCATATAGACCGATCTCTCGGTTTTAGGTTTTGGGTCCATAAAAGGCCCATTTATTAACCGATTTCGCCGAAATTTGGGATAGTGAGTTGAGTTAGGCCCTTCGACATTTTTCTGAAACTTGGCCCAAATCGGTCAGGATTTGAAGATAGCTGCCATATAGACCGATATCTCGATTTAAAGTTTTGGCCCCATGAAAGGCGCATTTATAATCCGATTTCACAGAAATTTGACACAGTGACTTATGTTAGACTTTTCGAAATCCATGTCGTATATAGCTCAGATCGGTTTATTTTTAGATAAAGCTACTTAAAAGACCATTATTTTGCTATACACACCAAATCGAAACATATTTTGATATAACTGCTATGGGACAAAAGGTATACAATTTTCACCGGATTTTGATGAAAGGTGGTTTAGGTATATTCCCGAGGTGGTGGGTATCCAAAGTTCGGCCCGGTCGAACTTAACGCCTTTTTACTTGTTTTTTTGTATATGTTAAATATGTATATATTTATATGTACATATGTACGTAAATGTATTCGAGTGCACAATATGTCCACGTATTTGCAATGTATAGCAGAGTTTTGTTTTTTTTTTTTGTTTTATTTGCTGGTACTCTTGTTAACCAAAATATGCAAATTTTATGCAGCCCACCAAATCAAAAAACAAAAAATAGAGAAAAAAACTTAGCATATCTAAACTTACGCAATATATTTTTCGTTTTGCCATCCAATTGGCTGTTGCCAGATCATGTCTAGTGAAATATATCTATCTCCCTATTCACTCCAGTCGTCCACGATATACATGCCACTATGTGACTATGGTCGAGCCAGAATTTGATTGATAGATTTCAAATTCACCACCAGAGTAAAACTTTTGCAGAATATATGTCACAGGTTTGTAAAATGCTGTTTTTAGTTATTTTTTCTACATTTTAGGTACGTTTGGTCTACTCTATCTGTTTTGTAGGTTGTTCAACAATTGTAGATTTTCATCAAACATGATTTGTTTTTTGTTTTATATGATTTGCTAACTGAAGTTTTTTTCGCATTTGTTTTGTGTTCAGTTTCAGTTACGAATGTTTTTCTTTTTTGGTTTAAAAAATAACAAATTAGATCAAAATTTGAATAAAGTTATGTCGTTTTTATTGTTGGTCCACATTTTTGTTTAACTGCCTAGCCATGAATGTATAACTCAGACAACGGGAAACTTTATTGCTTAATAAATGTGAGAATGGGAGAAATTTTACAAAAAAGTTTCGATGATATCTTGTATATATGTGGGTATCCTGAATTTTTAGATTTATTTGTCGAGGCGAAAGCTAAAATTTAACTACGCTAGGTAGTTACCACTGTTTATAAAACCGGCATACTAAATTTCAATAATATTCTATCCCTTTGTCTTAAACTTTCAATAGCACATTTAGAATATTCAATATTTTCTTTGCCTATATGTTTTAGTATGTTATTCAAGAGGAATCTTAGTACATCGAAAAAAACGCGCTCAGATTATTGAGGTGGTCGATGTCTGCACTTCCACCAGAGGCATTGATCCATCACTAATAGGGTATCAGAAAGGACAACGCTTATCTAACTGTGTCTGATATAAGATGAACACTAATTACATAAGGAGACCACCGTAGCTCAGAGGTTCCAGAATTCTAGCAGCATAATAAACCAGTAAGTAAAGGCAAAAGTCGGGCGGTGCCGACGTTATAATACCCTACACCTACCCTATAAACACAAAAGAGGGGCTACATCAAATTCTGAAACAAATTTGATATTTCAGATTTCTATGAAATTCACCAGTAATATCGAGAGTCAGAAGAAAATCCTTCCTTTCGAATTTCGAGAGAATCGGTTAACAAATTACCATTTTATTGCTGTATTACTGCAAATCGGACGAATATATATAAGGGAGCTATATCCAAATCTGAACCAAAATCTATAAAACTCACCAGTAATATCGAAAGACGTAAAAAAATCCTTCCTTCCAAATTTCGAGAGAATCGGTTAACAAATCACAATTTTATTGCTGTATTACTGCAAATCGGACGAATATATATATATATGGGAGATATATCCAAATCTGTACCGATTTCTATGAAATTCACCCGTAATATTGAGAGTCATAAGAAAATCTTTCCTGCCAAATTTCGAGAGAATCGGTTAACAAATGACCATATTATTTCAGTATTACTCCAAATCGGACGAACATATATATAGGAGCTATATCCAAATCTGAACCGATTTGTATGAAATTCACCCGTAATATTGAGAGTCATAAGAAAGTCGTTCCTGCCAAATTTCGAGAGAATCGGTTGACAAATGATCATTTTATTGCTGTATTACTGCAAATCTGATGAAAATATATATGGGAGCTATATCCAAATCTGAACCGATTTCTATGAAATTCACCAGTAAAGTTGAGAGTCATAAGAAAATCTTTCCTGCCAAATTTCGAGAGAATCGGTTAACGAATGACAATTTTATTGCAGTATTACTGCAAATCGGACGAACATATATATGGGAGCTATATCCAAATCTGAACCGATTTCCATGAAATTCACCCGTAGAATTGAGAGTCATAAGAAAATATTTCCTGCCAAATTTCGAGAGAGTCGGTTGACAAATGACCATTTTATTGCAGTATTACTCTAAATTGGACGAACATATATATGGGAGCTATATCCAAATCTGAACCGATTTCTATGAAATTCACCAGTAATATCGTGAGTCTAAAGAAAATCCTTCATATCGAATTTCGAGAGAATCTGTCAACAAATGACCATTTTACTGTTGTATTACTGGAAATCTGACGAACATATATATGGGTGCTATATCCAAATCTGAACCGATTTCCATGACATTCACCCGTAGAATTGAGAGTCATAAGAAAATCTTTCCTGCCAAATTTCGAGAGAATCGGTTAACAAATGACCATTTTATTGCTCTATTACTCAAAATCGGACGAACATATATATGGGAGCTATATCCAAATCTGAACCGATTTCCATGAAATTCACCCAAAATTTTGAAAGTCATAAGAAAATCTTTCCTGCCAAATTTCGAGAGAATCGGTTGACAAATAACCATTTTATTGCTCTATTACTCCAAATCGGACGAACATATATATGGGAGCTATATCCAAATCTGAACCGATTTCTTTGAAATTTGCCAGTAATATCGAGAGTCATAAAAAAGTCCTTCCTGCCAAATTTCGAGAGAATCGGTTAACAAATGACAATTTTATTGCATTATTACTGCAAATCGGACAAACATATATATGGAAGCTATATCCAATTCTGAACCGATTTGTTCCAATTTCAATAGGCTTCGTCTCTAGGCCGAAAACCATGCCCATACCAAATTTAAAGACGATCGGATGAAAATTGTGACCTATAGCTTGTACACAAATTAACATGGACAAACGGACAGACAGACGGACGGACAGACGTACACAGCTAAATCGAATCAGAAACTGATTCTGAGTCGATCGGTATACTAATCAATGGGTATATCTCTCTTCCTTTTGGGTGTTACAAACTAATTCACTAAGTTCTAATACCCTGTATCACAGTAGTGGTGTAGAGTATACAAATTCTCAGCGGTGGTTATCCCCTATAATGCTGGCGACACGTGTGAAATTATATGCCATGTAAAAAATACGCACTGCGGCACCCTTTCGGCCCCCGCTATAAAAAGGGAGTCCTTCATCATTGTGTTTCAACTTCTTTCGGACAGCATTCATTGAAGTTTGTTCCTGTTCCTTAATGGACTGTTCATGGACAAGTTTGCATTGCATGTATAATCCAACCTTAGATTTACCGATTCACCCAAAATTTGCCACGGACTTTGGTTATTTTTTTATCCTTGTATTATAATTTCCAAAAAAAAACAAGTAAAAAGGAATTAAATTCGGTCGAGCCGAACTTTGGATACCCACCACCTCGGGTATATATGTAAACCCTCTTTCGTCATAATCCGGTGAAAATTGGATAACTTATGCAACTAAATACGGCACGGACATTAAGTGGTCTAATGAATATAAGTCGCTGTTCAATTTTGTATAACAAAATATTGGTCTTTTTGGCAGCTATATCCAAATATAAACCAATCTAAACCATGTAGGACCCGGACGGCGAAAAGCCTAACATAAGTCACTGCGAGAAATTTCAACGAAATCGGATAACAACTGCGCCTTTTATAGGGCCAAGATTTTAAATCCACAGATGGTTCTATTCGGTTACCCAAAAAGTAATTGCGGATTTTTCATATAGTCGGCGTTGACAAATTTGTTCACGAGCTTGTGACTCTGTAATTGCATTCTTTCTTCTATCAGTTATCAGCTGCTACTTTTAGCTTGCTTTAGAAAAAAAGTGTAAAAAAAGTATATTTGATTAAAGTTCATTCTAAGTTTTATTAAAAATGCATTTACTTTCTTTTAAAAAATCCGCAATTACTTTTTGGGCAACCCAATATATGGCAGTTATAACCAATCTGGACTGATCTGGACCATAGTAAACAAGGATATCATAATCATCCCATTTTATCAAAACTCCACTACTATATCCGCTGCTATATCTTAATAGGGGCTGGTCTCGATGATATTTTATTCAGCTCCCGAAAACTCATATAAAAGTAACATTTTCAGACAATAGATCTGCTTTTTATGGGCTTCAGACCACTTACCAGGAGATCGGCCTATATGACAAATATATCTAAATAAAGTCCGATGTGAACCAAATTTGGGTCAGATGACGGGAGGCTTAAGACCACTCACTGTATCAAATTTAAGCGAAATTGTTAGCTTTTCGTTTTATAGACCAAACTGAAGATGTTTGACAGTGAAACAAAACACAAAACTTGCGTGGGCCAAGTGACCGGTTCCTAACGTAAAATAACATGTTCATCGAATATCAATAGGTTCGCCTATCAATAAGTCCGCGTACGCGTGCTGTACTGCATGTGGCATCGTCTTGTTTAAACCACATATAATGCAAGTCAAGCTCTTGCATTTCTCGCAAAAAAAGTTGGATATCATCTGACGATAGCGCTCACCATTTACAGTTGCGTTACGATTCGCATCATCTTTGAAGAAGTACGGTCCAATGATGCCACCAGCCCATAAACCGCACCAAATAATAATACTGCTTATGCTATGAACTCGAAATTACATTTATTATAAAAAGGTGTATGTGTCTTAAGTCTTTTGTTTTACTAGCAGATGCATGTGGCTTGTGTCCTTTGTTTTACTTAAGGTTGTAAAAAGGACTGTCATCAGTAAATTTGATGAATGCGGAGTCTTTCAGCCGACAAAGTGCTAGTTATGGGCATGAGCCACAAACACGGATCCGGAATGTCGAAAGAGACTGTAATACTGAGAGGAAGCAGGAAGGATTTCAGTTTAGCTTTCGGTATCTCCTCCTAGTGGTGGCAACATTTGTGAGGTAGTATGCCCTATAAAACTTCTCTCCAAGGAGATGTCGCACTGCGGCACGCCGTTCGGACTAAAAAGGAGGTCCCTTATCATTGAGGTTAAACTTGAATCGGACTGCACTCAGTTTGCCCCTGTTCCTTAGTGGAATATTCATAGGCAAAATTTGCTATTTTGGGGCATGTGGGGAAGATGATGAGACGTTGGGGCATTTCCTATTTCACTGCCCGACTTTTGCGGCTAAAAGACACCGATACCTTGGTGGGGACACAATACCAAACATGCAGCAACATAGGATCGTGGTATGAAGAACAATTAAGGATTTTTAATCCCTAATTTCCTAACTTAGATTTTCTTTCTTCGGGCTTGATTTTAGAATTTAAAGCGCACAATAAACCGATTACTGACTAAGGTATATGTCCATAGTGTTAGGGGGCGTATTAATATCAACACCCTCTTTTAAATCTTACCTAGAGCTTTTTACTAGACGAGTTTTTGACTTCCAAACTGTATACCTTTCAGATGAATAATCGCATGTGGACACTCTCTGAAGCAAAATTGTTGCAAATTTGGTTAGCAATACAAAACCAAAATTAAAATAAGTCTTCAATTACCTTCTTAAATCGCAAAAAAGGAGGCCGGCCTCGACCAAAGTTAAAAAAAAAAAACCAGGAGAGATATTTTCATCCTTAAGTAGACGTTTTTGTAGGGATTTTTAACACCTAATCCGCAAAACTGAGGGCCATCGAAACACAAATGAAGATTTGATTGGAATTTTCGCAAGCGTTTGGTGATCAATTTCAAAGGTATCTCAAGAGCCAAGTAGGCCAAGTAGGGTTTCGAAATACCGAGGTGACCAACATTTTATAGATTTCTCAAGAGGCCCGAGGACTACGTAAAGCGTTGAATTTTTCACATCATCTCACAGCTCTATTCATTTACAATTTAAAAGAGTTCTTTATCTGAATTTGTTTATACTCATTACCCATAAGCTTAATCGATCTAGCCAAGTCCGTCTGTCGATATCACCATCGCGGTCGAACAAATAAGGACATCCACTTGAAAATTTGCACAGATACTTCTTATTAGTGTAATTCTTTGGGGATTGAAAATGGGCCTTATCGGTTCAGGTTTGGATATAGCTCCCATATAAACCGATCTTCCGATTTGAAACCTTGAGCCCCTGGAAACCCCCATAGTCTTCCGATTTGGTACATAGTGTTCTGTTACGACTTTCATCAACCGTGTCAACTACGATCCAAATTGGTTTTTAGATCTTGAGCCCCTAAAAACCGACCTAGTTATCCGATCCCAAGAACCTTTAATTTTTGGCTGGTTTGGCAGAAATTTTGTATGTAAAATACACATGTGGCCTTCAACTAAGTTAGTTTTTTGTAAGTGTTGGTGGGTTCTCAAGATTCGGCCCGTTTGAACGTAGCGCATTCTTACTTCTTCCATCTCATTCCACTGTGACGCGGCTGGGGATTTTCAGTCATACACACGTACCGTTAAAAGCCTACAACGTCGCTTGGCAGTAAAAATATGAATTTGATATTCATAGACTAGACAAGCTCCTCCGCTGGAGGCCATCGCAGCGCAGAGGTTAGCATGTCCCTCTATGTCTCATGAAAATTTTCAGCGGTGGTTATCCCGCCTAATGCTGGCGTCATTTGGGAGGTACTGTACGATTTGGTATGCCAGCCATGTAAATACTTCTCCACAAAGAGGTGTCACACTGTGGCACACCATTCGGACTCGGAGGCTCCTTATCAGCTTAGAAAAAACTTGAATCGGACAGCACTCATTGATATGTGAGAAGTTTGACCTTGTTCCTTAACGGAATGTTTATGGGCAAATTTGCATTTTTACACAAGCTCCACAGTTAAGGGTTTTGTAGGTGGAGGGGCAACTTTTATTTATTCCCCATATTATTTCCGATTAACATGCTACTCCCAAATACCTTAGATTTAAGTCCCATATTGTACCAATAGGTCAATATACCCGTTAGTGAGATTTTTATTTTGAGGAGGTTCACCTTGCTTGCATGACGCCAAATTCAAATGCATGATTGCAGTTTTTCAATTACTGTTAGGGTAGAAACAAATCCTACAACCAATCGTAGACTATAGAATTTTTAAATATCAGTAGGGGGCGGACCCTCCCCCTTTACCCCAAAAGTACTACCCAAAAATAAAAGTGGACCGATCGGGACAATATGAGATTCAAATGAAAGATACTCAAGAGTAGAATACGAATTTCATAATAAAAGTTTGATCCAAGTACCTGGGAGGCCACCCTAGCCCCAAAACCCCTTAAAATAGGTTTATTTGACGATCATGACAATATGGGACTCAAATGAAAGATATTCGGGAGTAGATTACGAATATGCTCAGGAAGTAGGAATATGGTCAGGAATTTGGTGATAACGGAAGGGGGCGCACCCTCGACCGTTACCCCAAAAACACCACCCATTATCAAAAGTGGACCGATAAGGACAATATGGGTATCAAATGCAAAATATGCGGGAGTAGATAACGAATCTGGCATACAAATTCAATCGTTTATATTGGGTTGCCCAAAAAGTAATTGCGGATTTTTCATATAGTCGGCGTTGACAAATTTTTTCACAGCTTGTGACTCTGTAATTGCATTTTTTCTTCTGTCAGTTATCAGCTGTTACTTTTAGCTTGCTTTAGACAAAAAGTGTAAAAAAAGTATTGTTGATAAAAGTTCATTCTAAGTTTTATTAAAAATGCATTAACTTTCTTTTAAAAAATCCGCAATTACTTTTTGGGCAACCCAATATATCCCGAATATATAGAAAAATATGGTGA